>NC_047672.1:46425088-46725088 GCF_011762505.2 Arvicanthis niloticus
GCCACCAGTTGTTCTACTTCAGAGTTGCAGCAAACACAGCTTATGAAGAAGATATTTTATTGCCATGTCCCAAATTCTGAAAGTGCAATCTTTAGGTTTAAAGTTAAATGTGCTAGCATAATCTGCATACATATATAGTTAAATTCCCCAGATACTGACAATGTCTAAATAAGCAAATAGTTTTATAATACAGTCAGGTGGCAAGAGCCCTGCCATTAGTTAGAGACAGCTTCAGCTATTGTCTACCTCCTGCACTCTGGCACTTCACTGTTCAAGAGATTTCTAAGCCAAAGTAAGTTGAAAAATGCAGATTAGAAAGAAACTATTTTCTAAATATAGCCAAGACATCTTTTCAAGAGCAAGTGCTATTATTTTTCTCAGCACAATAGATGCTCCATATTATTTGAAAGGCAAAACACCTCGGCAGTGGTCACTCTTCATGTGCTGCATATTTTATATACAGACAGTAGAAAAGTTTACTACCTGAAGCAAAGGAAACGTTTACTGAACATTTACTACATCCAGACATAATATAAATGCTGTCATGTAATAACTTTCAATCCTTGCAGTAACCTTGTAAAGAAGTTTAGAATATAGTGGGGTTTTTTTAGGACTAAAATTTACTGTTTATCAAATTCAGGTTTATTATTTGTATCCAAGAAAATGATATATATATATATATATGTATATATATATATGTATATGTATATGTATATATATGTATATATATGTATATATATGTATATATATGTATATATATGTATATATATGTATATATATGTATATATATATTGCCTTATTCTTATTCCAATGATCTATGAATGGAAAACAGTATTTGGTGTTGTAGGTAACAATTCTTATTAAAACACAATTGAAGATTGCCTTTATAATGACAAGTTAAGAAATACAGGTATATATTTAAACACACTAAGAATTCAAGTTACAGTATGGTGAACATGCTGAGGCAGGGCTACACCATGCAGTTCAAGGTCAGGACAGCAAAGATCACACACAGGATGTCAAAGTCTACATGGATAAGATCTCAGAATTAGAATGATTTTGTTATTTAGACATTTAGTATCTGGATGCTTTAACTACATACATATGCAGATTATGTTAGCACATTCGGTATTAAACCAAACACTAGGTAGTGTTTTACAAAGGGAGATGTATTTTGAGAATTCCATATAGAAATGAAGAGTTAAAGGCATGATAGTGCTCTATCCCCATGAGACAAGCTTATGTCACAGAGTAACTGACTCAGACACAGTGGTTTCATAAAAGGTCCAGTTAAAGCTGAAGTTGAGGTGTCAGAGAAGCTCCAAACTGTCCTCTCCAGGCACTCTTCTTACTCAGATTAAAGAATCATAAGTTTAGAAGTGTTTGGGGCAAGTTATTTGGGGCTAAATTATATGAGGAAATTACAAACAGGTAGTGACTAAAAGAGGCAAATTCCCCTAGAAAACAATGTGAGAATTTTAGGAAGATTAGACTACTAACCCTCTCATTTTACAGAGGGAGAAACTGAGGCAGAAAAAGGCAAAATAATTTTTCAGAGTGACATGACCATCTAATAATAATTTGAAGGGGTCATCAAGAGTCAGTCATAAGTCAAAATATTTATTTGAAGATAAAAGGGAAGAGAATTAAATATGTATTAAAATCAACTGACTTACTACTTTACTAAAAATACCATTTGTTCTGAGTTCTGTAAAGATGAGGTGAAACTACCTTCATGTTTTGGAGAAATTCAAGAAGGCACAGATATGACCCCGAGAACTGTGAGAAGCTGTATGTAAGCCTCGCTTTAGTGTTCTTCCCATTCTGTATACACAGCACTGTATCTGGTCGAAGCAAGAAATAACATCAAACTGTTACTAGGTAGACTAGAACCAGTTTTACTTAAGGGTCATTTCATAAGTAGCAAGACAAAATAGGTGCTTAATTAAAATTTAAAGATTGCTACGCAACTTTTAATTCTTTAATTGTTTAATGAACTTTTTAGGTGATGTAATTTGTGAGTAAAAAGAACCAAGAATATATGGATTCAAAATATAAACATATCTTAATGGTCAGAGATTTTCAGAAAAAAAAAAAAAAAAAAAAAAAAAAAAAAAAAAACCAACCAACCAACCAAAAAGAAGAAAAACAAACAAAAAAAAAAAACCAAGCATGGTCTCAGGGAGGTTGCAGTGTAGTCAAACTCCTGCTTAACATGTGTAAGATCCCTAGTCTGGGAGTTAACAGTATTAAAAGCCTAGAAATCTGTGGCTCCTGGTTGGTCACTCCTACAATCCTGGTAGGTGAGACTTCTGGATGGTCCCACATCCACAAGTTTACGAATAACACAAATTGACTTAGATGAACTATTAACTTAAAAAGCACATAGAAAATCTGAGGGTGTGATTGTTGGGTTAGATTCTTGGAAAAGGCACTTGTAGGTTAGAGTGAATATAATCAAACTACGTTGAATGAAATTTTCAAAGAGTTGATAAGAATATTTTTAAGTAAATTGTAAACAAGCAAATAAAAACTATCCATTTTTCCTCTAACAAATAGCCCAATCTCTAAATTATAAACACTCTTTCACTCACAATAAAGGACAATGCTCTAAAACTGTGAAAGAACAATTTGAGGTACATAAAAAAGACAGGTAGACAAAGAAGAAGAAAGTAAATAAACTAATGCTAAGGAAATTATACCCAAACATCAGGATACTTTCCCCTGACAGTTTTAATCTTTTTTAAAAGCAAATCTCCTAAATTTACCAAATATGTGAAAAATAAGTGAAAACATCACTGTAGCATGTTTTGGGGTCTCCAGGTAGGAATATGGCTTCCTACTGAGTGCCAGATTCAAATTCAATTCTATCCTCAAGCTATTAAAAGTTATAGCAGGAAAATCATGTCTTGTATAAATGTCAGCCTTAAAAAAGTCAAGGACCGTTTTAAATTGTGCTATTCCTACCTGATAAGACCTTTTATATTTTATATGATTATGACGCTTCACTCATGACAAAAATAAAAATGACTTGAATCCTAGATGTGAGTGTAGATGTGCGTAATCATGAAAGTAAGGCATTTCAGTAATCATTATAGATCATTTTATAAAATGAACACAAATTTAAAAGTTTCACACTATATTTAATAGAGAATGAAACAGGAAATAATAATATAATAATGAGAGCTTAAATATTTTTGCATATATTTATAGCAGATTTTTAAAAATGTGTCTGAAGTCAAATATAACATAAGAGAGCTGTCGCACAGCCCGCCATTACTGAATAACCCTACAATGCTGGCCACACTTGACCAGAGATGAGCAAGCATATCATAGATAAGTCATTAATCCGTAAACATCAACCTTTATCTTTTTGTGACAGATCAGCCATATGTTTATAAGCGTAGTTTAAAAAAAAGGAAAGACACAATTGTTTAAATATTTGCATTGACATAAATACAGAAGAATGGATACATTAGAAAAAATATTTGCTCATCCATATAATGGCAAACGTTTCTTCCTGTTCTCTGCTGAAAAAGTATGACTGCATGTTTATTCCCAATGTTTAAAGAAATTTAATATTTGTCATCCAGCACATCTTACAATGTAAAATTTTTTACTTGTGCCATTTCTTGAAACCATTTCCCAGTGTTTCAGGTACAGAACCTGAATGTGGTAAAGACCACAGCACAGGCCTCTCGGCCCAGGGTTTTGACAGAGCTGCTGTTGTGTAGGTAAGAGAACATCAAAAAAATGTGCAACATTTCAACGTAGGATCCATAGTACAACTTTCTGATATTAAAGGGCTTTGACAATGTTCTGATATTGGGTTTTTATATTAGTAAAGCAACATAAAATTCCAATTCAGTTACCTTCTAGTTATCAGTATAACTTCTCACAATGTCTTGTTTACTAGTTATTCACTAAAGTCTTTTACATATTAAAATGGCTTCAGGAAAGCATAAAACAGCTTTTCACCTGTAAAATTTTCACACTTCTTTTTGATGCACAAGAATCTACCTGTCCTGTAGTCTTCCTCTTTCCTTTTCACCTGCTATGAAGCTGTTTCTTTTTCTCCAGTGGCCTCTCCCCTTATTTCTCTAATTCCTCCTCATCCTGGTTGTCTCTTTCTCCCTTTCTCTTTCTTTCTAAATCACTAAAATAGGGGTGAAAAGATTAAAAACCATAACAACAACAACAAAACCCAAATAGCTTTCTGATTGAATACCAATTTTACATTTTAATAGCTTGTTAATCCAAATCAACATAGAAAAAGACCCTGTAAAGAGAAATAAAGGTTTAACAGGAATAGGAAAAAATCAAGAAAAGAAGGAAAAAGAAATAAAGCAGAGAGGGGAATTATTGCATCTTAACTCTTATTGCCCCTGAGGGGTCACAATGGGCTCTACTGCTCTTTTTTTCCTCTGACTAGCAAGCTAGAGGAGGCTAGACAACATTCTCCATTAACTTTAATGGTGAATTAATACTTTTCCAAAATATAAACTATTCTGTGTTGCTGACAATATTATTGGAGATTGAAAAACCAGTGTCTTCATTTTCTAACAATGACTTGAAAGTATGTGGTGGTTTTAAAAATCCTGTGTGTGAAGTGTATATCAAGAGAGAAAAACAGCTAAAATATGTATAATCATTCAGATTTTAAAAAGAAATCTTACCATCTAAGTAAATCTATCGTGTTATAACTAAATCAATACCACTCAACAATATTAAGCATGTATCTGGAAATTTTAAGTGTGACTGTTTCGTGACTTTAAGAAACTTTGTGTACGGGAAAAGAAAGTAAAACACAGACCAAAGTAATTTTAGCTTTTTAAATTTTTATTGATTTTTTTTCAGTTTTTAGTTTTCTTCAACAGAAAATGCATTGAACTTTTTAAAAGAGGAAACTTAGGAAAGTGGTACATACAAACACACTAAATTTTAATTTGCTTATTAGCCTTTTACACAACAGCTTTAAAAGAAATCTTTTTTTCCCTTTCTAATTAGATTTATGTTTAACGCTCCATACAAAACACTCTTTCTGGTCTCAATGGACATCCATCTGTCTGTTCTTAAAACCAGTAGGTAGTCCTATTAGGGAAGATTTTATTTTAAAATGAACATTTGTAGGAAATGTTGACCATACAAATAAATGTAAAAAGTCAACATAATTCTGGAAACAGTGGGTGAATAACAAACTTACAAGCATCACTCAATCAAAAAAAAAAAAAAAAGCAAGAGTTTTGTGCAAATTTTAGATCCCAGAACTCATATCAGAAACATACCTCTCATACAGCCTTCACTCTTAGCATAGTATTCTTTTTTTTTCCTATGGGAGAAAGTATTTTGCAGGTGCCAGGTTTACAGCTAACAGTAACAGCAGTATGTGTATAAAGTATCACTTTGGTTATACCTAACTTCACATACCCTTTGGACACTACTGCTTCTTACCAGTAGGCAGCACTCTTACATCTTTTACCTGTGAGGATGCTAATATCACACAAGGCCATCTGCAAGTTATTACACATTATCTGACCTTTGCTTGCATTGTAGCCTCATTATTTTGGCTCCATGCTATTTAGCTCAAAGATACTCCTCTCTTCTTAAAAGGAAAATAAGAACTAATAAAATATTAGCAATGCTAGGTACAGTATGCAGAAATATAAAACACGATGTGTCTGAAGGTTAGTATGTCTGTTTCTTTTACTAGCTATTAATTTATTAGGTACTGAAACTGAAAACCTGCAATCAAGTGTAGTGTGAAATTATTTAATTAAATGACGTTTCATCTCTGTTGCTTTTAAACTATATATATATATATATATATATATATATATATATATATAATCCTCTCATTACATATATGTATTTATTTTGTGCAATAGAATTATAGCAAATTATTTTTAAAATCTTTATATACAAGGTCATTATGTAAAATATCATATAGATACATTTGTAAACAAATTATATTTTACAATTCACTAGTGGACCAATATTCATTTAATGGGATCCACCCCATTTTAACCAATACTATTCTCTAGTTCATCAAAAGGCACTTAAATGTAAAATGGTCCAACATCAAAATATATTAAAAGAAATTCTTTGGTTCCTTCAATAACTAATCAGAAACACACAGAAAAGGACCTTTTAAGTTTAATGATACCTGCTCATTAAATGATGCTAAACATTAAAATAACACGAGCAGCAGGGAATTTCAGTTTACATTAGAGAAAAAAAAATAAAAGGGTAAAAATGACTGAAGTTGGTCAGTTCAAGCTGATAGGGCACTTCAAATGAAAACCAGAGGAATAAAAGCGACACTCTGGGTTAAATTAGGTTCTCCTGTTCCCTTCCTTGAAAGTGCCTAACTTCACAAATTTTATTTGAATTAACTAAACTGCCAAAAATCAAAGCAGATATAACGTTAAACAGGCAACCACTTCACAGTAGTTTACCTATTATACAACAGATAAAACTTTAATATGAAAATGGCGGTTTTTAACTCTTAAGTGTTTGTATGCCTGTTTCCCCACCGAAGCAACTGGGAGCTTTGTTTCTGAGAAAACAGCGCTCAGCAGACAAAACACAGATGAAGCTGCAGGGAACCAGACGTGGGCATATGATTGGAATGCCAGATTGATTGGAATGCCAGATACAAATGAAACTATTCTTAAAAATCCAGTATCTGAAAATAGGGAGTTTATGGAGATGAGCACAATTAATTATACAATGTTATTTGCACCCAATTTTAAAAGTGGGATGTTTTTCTTTAGTTCCCAACTTGGTCTTAGAATTTTTTTTTTCCCTGAAAGAAAAAGCAAAAAAAAAAAAAAAAAAAAAAAAGAAAGAAAGAAAGAAAGAAAAAAAAAAAGAAAAAGAAAAAAAATTTCCTTCCTTGCAGGAGGTTGGTCTGGTTCTGCTTGTATTCAAATGTTAAATTCTGTACCCCAAGATCTGGTTGCTTCAAGATGAGAAGATCCTTACATATACCAGGTTTTGTTGTGACAATCTTTCCCTTCATTATTGGTTTATAAAGATGCTAGCAGCCAACCATTAACCTGACCATGGGATACCCAGTAGAGGAGTTAGAGAAAGGACTGAAGGAGCTGAAAGGGTTTTCAACCCCTTAAGAACAACAACAATATCAACCAACCAGACCGCTCAGAGCTCCCATGGACTAAACCACCAACCAAAGAGTACACATGGAGGCACCCATGGCTCCAGCTGCGTATGTAGCAGAGGATGGGCTTGTGGGACATCAATGGGCCGGGAGGCCCTTGGTGAAGGCTTGATGCCCCAGTGTAGGGAAATTCGAGGCCGGGGATGTAGAAGTGGGTGTCTGGGTGGGGGAACACCCTAATAGAAGCAGGGGGATGTGGGATTGGATAGGGGGAGTCCAGGGAGTCGGAACCTGGAGAAGGGATAAATTTGAAATGTAAATAAAGAAAATATTTAATATAAAATTTGAAAGAAAAAAAAAAACAAAAACAGAAGATGCCTATAGCCTGGGCTGGGCAGAAAACCAGGGGTTGTGCAAAGGTTCCTGAACTTGTGTGTGTGTGTGTGGGGGGGCACTCTCAGGCAGATAGCAGAAAGAAGAGGAGGCAGATGAGGAAAAGAAGGAGAAAGAAGAAGGAGGAAAAGAAGAAAGAGGAGAAGGAAGAGAAGGAGAAAGAAGAAGAAGAAAGAGGAGGAGGAGAAAGAGGAAGAGGAGGATGGTGACGACATAAGAAGTCGATGTACGATATGTTGATCGTGAGCAAATTATCGTAAAGGTCAGATTGAGTAAGAGTGGCCCAAGTGGAATATGACAAGTGATGTCTGAGGGACACTGACAGAGAAGTAGACAGAATAGCATAGAGTATTGACATATACCCTGCTCTAATGCTTTAAGGATTATTATAAATATACAGGCTTTTGTGTCTTTTATTTGGGAATTATATTGTCTAAATTGGCAAACAAACAAACAAAAAAAAAAACAGAATAATGTTTGCCACAACACTTCCTTGAATTATATTTCTGAAGTTGTCTTCCTAACAGTAGCATTCCTCCAGGGGCAGGGTGGAAAAATGGTAGCCTCACAAAACTGTGGTCATTCGTATAGTCACACTATTTCCCTTCTCATGACTTCTTTACCCTGTTTAGCCCAATTTCACCACTGCTGGGGAGTTCATGTTCTGTATACAGTCACTGTCATAATTAGTGAATTTATACTGTTGCCCAAATGAATGTCAATTTCTCAAGAAACGAAGATTGATCCAATTTTTATTAAACTCATACTTGTGTGAGTGAGCCTGTGTGTGTGTGCATGTGTGTACAAGCATATGTGTATGCTTGCAGATGCTCCAGCAGGTGTAGGCACAGGTACATGTGTGCATGTGAATGTGGAGGCCTGAGGATGACCTTTCTTGCTGTTCCTCACTACTTAGTTTGAGACAGTGCCTCTTATTGGTACAGAAGTCACCAATGAGGCGAGGCTGACTAGCTAAGGGGACCCAGGTATGCAAGTAGTGCCTTTTGCCAAAAGATGAGAATGCTGTAGATCCAACTCAGGTCCTCAGGATTACAAGGCAAGAATTTTGCAGAATGAGCTATCTCTCCAGTCTAGTGGTTCTTCTAAAACCCACAAAAAACCAAGTTGCTGAATGATAATAGCATATGTTAGTTAGTGGGCAGTAGTTTGGTCCCAGATGAATTATAAAAACTTCACATTATTCAATGTATGCTTTAAATAACCAAAGAAGCAAACAAGCCTTTTGTGTGTATCGCTGTGAAGCCAAGATGCTAAACAGGGTTCCCCTATTAGAGTCTTTCCTAAATCCTCAGACCATTTTTTTCATCACTTTGGAATATTTACCAGTGCATTCTAGGGAGTTAAACATATTCTTCCTTTAGCTCGTATAATCAATTATGAATTTTAAAATGCAAAAAACAAGCTAGAATAAAGGTGGGCTACAGACTATCATGACAATGATAAACATTTCTTAAAGCATCTTTAAGAGCACACACTTCTAAAGAGAGGGGTGCGGCAGGAGTGGATGAGTGGGTGGTTGAGCGGGGGAGCACCCTCTTAGAGGCAAAGGGAAGGGGGATGGGATGGAATATTTGCAGAGGGGAGACCAGAAGTGGGCAACATTTGAAATGTAAACAAATACAAGTAATCAATGAGAGAGAGAGACTGAGAGACAGAGAGAGAGACACAGAGAGAGACACAGAGAGAGAGACAGAGAGAGGGGGGAGAGAGATGGAGAGAGAGAGAGAGAGAGAGAGAGAAAGAGAGAGAGAGAGAGAGAGAGAGAGAGAGAGAGAGAGAGAGAGAGAGAGAGAGAGAGAGACTGCAGCAAAGAAGTCCAAATAAAAATGCTTGGGCCAGACATGATTGTTCATGCCTGAGGCTAGTTAGTGCTCTATGAGAAGACTCTACCTCAGAAAAACAGAATGAAACAGAGCAGCTACAACAAATTTGTTTTGAGTAGACAAACACCACTTACTCTGTTGATGCTGTTGAATATTACAAAGACTAATGATTGCCCCTTTAAGTAGCTAACTATAAAGTCCCATATTAATGTATTTTACAAACCTGAATGTATTTTAGTAGTTCCTTCCATATATAATAAACAAATTCATGCCAAAACCTTTGCTATAATGACTGAGAATCCATGGATTATTATTAGTATTAGTTCTTCACTTTTCTCTTTCTAGCCCCTCCCATGCCTCCTCTCAGATTGATAATCTCTTTTTCTTTTGTTGTTGTTGTTTATGTTGTTGTTGAGACAGGGTCTCTCCATGCAGTACTTGCTGACCTGAAATTCACTATATAGGCCCAGCTGTCCCCAAACTCACAGAAATCTGCCTTCCTCTGCTTCCCAAGTGCTGAACTAAAGACGTGTCACCATACCAGACTTTTGATTATTATTGTTGCTTATGTTTTATGTACATAATTACTGGGCTAACCAGTTTGTATTAGACAACCAACAAGAGGGCTTATTCCTGGGAAAGGCTAATGCTCCCTCCCCCAGCAGCCATTAGATGCTTATAGTTTTGTGTCTGGGGGTGGGACTCTTGGATTGTTTTGTTTCACATGTTCCTTTGCATGATTCAGTTGATCATAAAACTTTATGTAACTTGAATTCATTTTGCAGTAAAACAACTAAACCATCATGAGGCTTCCAGGATATTTAGTCTCATGTGTTACCACAGACACATTATTTACTTGATTATATATGCTGCATGATTATATATGCTTCAGAGCTGTAAGTTCAAATACATAGATTGCATATATGTGATTCCTCTTAAACAGCTCAAAAAATTCCAAATGAGGAAGTGTCTTCCCAAAGATGTTAAAGAAGAAATTTTGAAGTAATATAAACTAAACACTGTGAATATGAAGAGAAAGGTGTAGAGGCAAGAGGCAATTGGAGGGAACGTGCTGCAGGCTTTTGTCATTGCTTTACAGTAGTATGTAAACCTTTGCTCATCCTAGTAAAAAAGTACCATTTTTACTAAGATATATGAAGAGAGCTACACATTATTCTAGATTAGGAAAGCAGTGGAAGATTTCTTTCTTTCCTTCTCCTCCTCTTCTTCCTTCTCTTCCTCTTCTTCTCTTGGGAATAAGTGTATTTAGATATTGACAGTAACAGAGTCACAACATTGTGAACAATTAACTCATGAGTAAATTCTCCATTCTCAAAATTGTGATAGTGATTTTGATTTCTTCAAAATTAAGTTTTTGTTTTTTTTTTTTTTTTTTTTTTTTTTTTTTTTTTTTTTTGCCTTTATCCTCTATTGAAGCCCGACCTGTACACTGAATACACAATTTAACACATTAGAATTTTTTATCTAGTTGTTTTGGAAATGGCCTCCTTATCCAAAAATATACATATATTCCAACTAAAATGATTCAGGAAATTTGTCTCTTTTGTTCATAAATATATCCCAAGAACTTTAAAAAGTACCTGGTAAACTTTGACTTAAGTAATTATTTAAAATATCTATGACAAGAGAAGTGAGAGGTGGGTAAAATCCAGGAAAATACACTTAAAAAAATCAAGACTGCTGATAGTTATCACTTATGCAGGGGCAGTATTCCTTATTGGTATGCTCTGGATTAGAATCTTCGTGTGTATATAAACATATACACATGGCTTTTATTTTCTATTTGTAGTAGTAATTCTTGCATATTTATTAGAAAATAACTTGACTGAAAAAAAGAACCTTGTCAAATGATATGAACTTTTTATGAACTTTCAACTTACAAAAAGGAACGTGATTGACCTTTCCTTATAATTGAAACCTTTTAAGATAACCAAAAAAAAAAAAAGGTGGGGGGAGGGGGGAGGATGAAACAACAATGAAATCGAAGCTGTAGATAAAAAGTCCAATGTTAGGTGCCACACCTAGGCATAGAAACTTATTTGGTGTTTAACTGCCAAGCATGGTTCCCAGTCCCTTCAATGCCCAAGGTGTTTATTATTTTTACTGTTCAAAGAGAAGAGAGCAAATGACTGAGATTTTGAAAATTACATACTAATGTAAAGCTTCCTAAAGCTTAAATCCTAAATTTAAGAGCTTTCTCTTTAACATTACAACAGTGCCCCTGTGAGACACTATAGGGGAGCAAATAAGCACAGTGAAAGAAATGGGTTACCTCTTTTAAATAGCTGGCAAGTGAGATTCCATAGACCACCCAAAATTACAAGCAATTGCCAAGGTTATTGTTTACTCTTCAGAACTTTACAATAAGACCCTACTCCTGAAGACATCACATACTTGTGCCATAGAACATGAAGTTATTAAGCTGAAAATGACCTGAAAACTTAATTTCTGTTGATAAGTAGTAGTGTTCATAATACTGGAAGGTGGTATGCACAGAAGCAAAGTAGATTGCAACCAACAGTCTTACGCGACTGTAAAGTCTCTGAACCACATTAAAACTGGACTGGCAAACTATGCCCATTCATTGGTGAGCAATTCATATCTCAACCCTCATCAGTGAAGGTTCCATTTCAAAGATGGTTAGGAACACAAAGACATACAACTAGCCAACACGTAGGTTGTAAAAGACTAAGATGCTGATTTTAAATGAAATACCTGTATCATATCTATTTTCCCCAAGGCTCAGGAGTAATTGGGGAAGAGGTGTCAAAACAATGAAGAGAGAGGTCTGGTAGATCACTGCAAGGAAAAAGAATCTTCTGGACACAGCATAGTAGACACACTTATGAGCTCACAGTATGCATAGAGCTATGTAAGGCAGAACATATATCCCATAAACAAGAGAGCTGGGAACAAAGTGCTGCCCAACCCAGGCTGAGGGAAGGTTGGCAACTGATATATAATAATAGGGGGTGTGCGGAGAGTCAGTTTTCTTTAAAAAGCAATGTTCCTGAGCAACTTCACTCCACTCCAGCAGAAGGCCACATATTCAGAACTATATAGGCAAAGGTTGTACTTGAAAGGTGGCCAAAACCAAATGAAGAAATAATGTCGGGTGAGTAAGGAAAGGTAGATGAATCTAGGAGGCGTGTGGAGAGATGAATATAGTCAAAGCATTTTGTTTGAAATTTTCAGTGAACTGATAAATATCTTATAAAATTAATTTTTATTTTTGAATTCTATTATAGTTTTTGGGTGAGTGTATGTGGTGTTCATGTACTATCCAAGGATTTCAGTCAATATCAATTTATTTTTATTTCATTATTTTATTCTCTCTCTCTCTCTCTCTCTCTCTCTCTCTCTCTCTCTCTCTCTGTGTGTGTGTGTGATGTTAGGCTGTGTTAGCATGCTTGTGTACCTGCACATATACATAGAGGCAGTTCAGGTATCTTTTTCTGATGATCCCTGACTTCTTATTATCTTAAGACACATTCTCAACTGAACCCGAATCTCAATATTTTGGTAGACCTGCTGGCCAGCTAACTCCCAGGCTGTACATGTTTCATAATCAGTGTCTGATTCCCAGAAGGTAGAGTTAAGTTCAGCTTTTATGTATATTCTGAGGATTCTTACCCTGGTCTTAGCGATTGCATAGTAGGTATTCTAACTCAGTGAAACATCTCCCTAGTCATCATCTCCATTTTAAAGGTGAACCACAATCCTTGGTTATGAGGCTTGCAGATGGCAGCAGGACTGGGCTGAACCCATACCTATAATCTAGGCTCCTTGCATTAAGCTATGAGAAAAATTAAACATGAAAAAAAATTTAATTTAGGATTATTTAAGCTTATAATAGTTTGTATTATGCATAAAGTGTTTATCTGCTATGCCTATATACACATAAAATTTGAAAATAAAACAATTGTATATTTCTACTATATATAAAATAGTTCAAAATGCTAATAAATTTAAATATTCCCTTCACTTTTCTTCATTGGACATATTTTTTTTCTAATTGATAATTTATACTTTTTTCCTTCTCTTACAGAATATTGTATACACTATATTCTGTACAGTAAATATACACTATTTACTATTATCTTTCCAATTTATTTCATTGTTTTTATACAGTCTGACCAGATTTCTCTTTGTGATTCCTTTGATACAATGTATTCTTAAAATCCATGTTCTTACCAGATTGGAGGTGCATATAACTGTACTAAAACACTCAGAAAGAGACTGAGGTGGGATGAGCAAGAGGTCCATGCTAACCTATCTACAAAGTGAATCTCATCTTGAAAGAAAAGATATGGGGGAAGAACAAAGAAAAGAGAGAGAGAGAGAGAGAGAGAGAGAGAAAGAGAGAGAGAGAGAGAGAGAGCTCATGAGAGGAAAGGAGAATTCAAGAGGTGAAGAGGGAGAAATGCTTATCAAAGTCTAATTGCATCTTCATTTGAGTTTATGGCTGCCTACGTGTGTTTGCTTCTTTAAAAATCTGGTTCCAAAACCTTGTATTAATATATAAGAAATATATATAAGAAATATAATATATAATATATAATATATAATATATAATATATAATATATAATATATAATATATAATATATAATATATAATATATAATATATAATATATAATATATAATATATAATATATAATATATAATATATAATATATAATATATAATATAATATATAATATATAATATATAATATATAATATATAATATATAATATATAATATATAATATATAATATATAATATATAATAAATATATAATATATAACGTATAACATAATATAATATATAGTATATAGTAAATGCTAACCTATCTACAAAGTGAATCTCATCTTGAAAGAAAAGATATGGGGGAAGAACAAAGAAAAGAGAGAGAGAGAGAGAGAGAGAGAGAGAGAGCTCATGAGAGAAAAGGAGAAATCAAGAGGTGAAGAGAGAGAAATGCTTATCAAAGTCTAATTGCATCTTCATTTGAGTTTATGGCTGCCTACGTGTGTTTGCTTCTTTAAAAACCTGGTTCCAAAACCTTGTATTAATATATAAGAAATATATATAATAAATTATAATATATAATATATAATATAGAATATAGAATATAGAACATAGAACATAGAACATAGAACATAGAACATAGAACATAGGATATAGGATATAGGATATAGGATATAGGATATAGGATATATGATATATAATATATAATATATAATATATAATATATAATATATAATATATAATATATAATATATAACATATAACATATAATATAATATATAGTATATAGTATATAATATATAATATACACTATATTATATATAATATATCAGAAATATATATAATATATAAGAAAATTATGTGTCCAAGTTATATTTTAGATGGCAATAACTTTAAGTTTAATTAAGCATAGGTCCATCTTGTAGCTGGATGCCATGCCGATGTTCATGGTCTGTACTCACCCTACGGGCCACGTTGGTTTCTGTGGTCCATGTTATTACCTAAGTCCTGAAGTGTGTTGATGTTCGTGGGATGGGCTGCCACGGGACACCATATTGGTGCTCATGGCCCATGATGCCATTTGGGCCATGTTGGTGTCCATAGCCTGTGCTGCTAAGGAGGGACATGAGGGCTTCCCTATTCCATGCTGTGGTGCAGGGCCATTTCATGTCCTTGAACTGAGCTGTTGCAAGAGAGACCATGTTGAAATATGAGACCCCTGGGCCAAAGGAAGCCATATTGATCCCCATGGTCTATGTTAGCACTGAAGCCCATGTGGATGTGCATGGTCTCTGCTGCCTCCTGAAGCCAATGTTGATGTCCATGAGCTGGGCTGCCTCCAGGAACCATATTGGGTCCCTGGAGCCTGTAAGACCAAAGAGGCCACGTTGATGTTCGTGGCCTGTGCTGCCATCTAGGGCTATGATGGTATTTCTGGCCTGTGCTCTTATAGAGAGCCCCTCTAAAGAATGTAGTCTGCTCTGCCATAGGAGACCAGGCTGATGTAAGAAACCACATGCAAGTCTGTGATCTGATTTGTGCTTCTGCTGTCTATAAAGGGCAAATAAATTTCTTTTGCAGAGGTATCTATGACTGCAGACTCACAGTTAAGAAAGAGAGATACAGAAGGCTTCCAGTACAACTTCTAGCCCCACCCGACTCCACCAAAGTAACAGCCTAGACAGGAAGCCATCCAAGGGGACTCTTAAATTTTTTTTGATAAGAATCACAGAAGGTGGAGAGAGGGAGGGACCTTGAGAGGGAGATAGGATGGTGTAGGGCAGTGGGCTGTGAGAAGCAGCTGGGTGTTTGGTTGAGCATGAGTTTCGAACCCGGGAACCTTTATCGGATGGCAGGAGTTCAGCTCTGCTCCCAGGCCCTGGTTCTTTTCACTTAGCTTTAGCCCTCCAACAACCCCTCCCACAGAGAGGTTTATGACCATCAGTCATGAGGAACGGTCCCTCAGGCTCTTCCGCATGCAGATGAGGTATCTCCAAGCTCTCAGGTCAAGCCAATAGGCATTATCTGCTGTCAGACCCTAACCCACCCCAAAACTGTATATAAGGGCTCTATGTAGGGGAAGTAAAGGCACGTGCTCAAGAATCATCCTGGTGTCCGAGAGTGTTTTTGTCACAAGAGCTGTAACACTTGGGAAGAGCTTTTCTCTCCTGGAACCTGCCTGGGACACCAAGCTGCCTCCTTGCCAGCTAGCTGGCTCCTTGCCAGCTAGCTGGCTCCTTATCGGCCCAACCAGGGCCTGGACCGGTTCAGCGTGGAGAGACAGAGGCAACACCTGGGAGAGACCGGTCATCGACAGGGAGCCAGAGGCAGTGGCAGGGGCAGGCAATCTCCCCTCCTGCTCGCACTCTGTGTCCTTTAGCCTCGACCTCCCACATCAGGCCTGGCCGGAGACCTACAGACAGTGGAGTCAGTGCGGAGACAGTAGCGAGCCCTCCCTGCTCTCACCCTGTCCCCAGTCAGGAGATCGTTGTGGGATACCCTCCAGAAATAGGAACCCACAGGATGGAGAAGGAAAATAGAGGGACAGGATCAGGTATGGGAAGGGACAAAAGAGAAGTACAGAGGGTCAGGAAATCGAATAAAAATATGTAGCAGTGAGGGATGAGGAACTGGGGGTAGCCAGAAAGTCTCAGATGCTAGGGAAGCTACATGCCAGGACTCAGTAGGAATGACTTTATTTGAAATATGCAGCAAAGGGGAGATATAAACTGCAGAGATCACCTCCAGTAGATAGGCACAGCCCCCAGGCGAGGGATGAAGCCACCCACCCATTTCAACATTTTTAACTTAGAAATGTTCCTGTCCAAAGGAAAGACAGGGACAAAATATGGAACAGAGCCTGAAAGAAAGGCCATCCAGAGACTGCCCCACCTAGAGATTCATCCCATCTGCAGACACCAAACCCCTGACACCATTACTGATGCCAAGGAGAGCCTGTTGACAGGAGCCTGGTATGGCTGCTTCCTGAGAAGTTCTACCATCACCTGAGCAATACAGATGAAGATACAGATGAAGATAGACAACCATCAGACTGAGCCCAGAGACCTTAACGGAAGAGCTAGGAAGCACTGAAGGAGCTGCAACCCCAATAGGAAGAACAACATCAACTAACTGGACCACCCAGAACTCTCAGAGTCTAAACCACCAACCAAAGTGTATACATGGAGGGATCCATGGCTCCAGATACATATGTAGCAGAGGATGGCTTTATCTCGCATCAGTGGGAGGGGAGGCCCTTCCCTTGGTCCTGTGGAGGTCTGATGCCTTGAATAGGAGAATGTTAGAGTGGTGAGGAGGAAGTGGGTGAGTGGGTGGAGGATCTCCTTCATAGAGAAAAAGGGGGGTGGAGAAAGGTGGAATGGGAGCTGAGGAGGGGTAACCAGCAAGGGGATATCATTTGAAATATAAATAAATAAAATGATTAAAAATTTTTTTTAAAAAAAAAAAAATGCTAAAGTGAAGCTTTCCACAATTGTTGGCTTCTGTCCAGGGTTGGGGTGGGGAAAGAATCAGGATTTTTTTATTTTTATTTTTTTTTTTATTTTTAGGGGCTGCTCACTGGAAGTTTTTATTTGCTTTTATTATTTTCTTCTTCTTTTATAGGGGGGGCTGGAATTCACAAGGATAAAGGGGCAACCCTGGGATGAGTGGGAAGTGAATGTGATCAGGATATATTATGTGAAATTCCCAAATATTATGTTCAGAAAAAAAAAATACCAGGAATGGCTTAACTACTTTTTAATTGTTGGCTAATGATATTTTATTGATCTACTACCAAACATGCAGGCTATTAGATTTGCTTGGTACCCACCCCAACTTAAAAGCAAGACAGCACTTCTGGAAACCATATACTTGAATCATAGAACATATAGCAATCGAGCTGGTACAGAGCTGGAAGCATCAGCCCTACTTGGTAGGATCATGGTACTGGAAGTTTCTATGCAAGTTACTGAAGGAGGCTTAATCATCACTCCACCCAGACGTAAAACTCTGTGAACTCAATAGCAACCTGTCTGGTAAGAAATGACTGACGGTGCACTAATTAGTGGCATTGATGTTATAAATATGATCATTAATGGCATTAGTTTTAAAGCCTGATCAAACATATGGTGTCCATATATACCTGACACAGTTAACAAGGCCAAGAAACTGTGGGTAGCCATGTCATGAACCAGAAGAGAATATTACCACTATTATATTTCCTAAATTAGCATAGCAGTAAAAACACTTTTTTTTTTTACTGTCTTACTGTTTTACCTGTCAATGAAAGCACTGCTCAACATTCATGCTCATCTGAGAAACCTCTTCTTATACTATATGACAATTAACACAGAGACCCATAACTAGTCAATATGCAACAAATAACAGGCTTGAGAATGCTCAGCTTCAATGGGGAAGTCTATACAATAACCCACCCTGTCAAGGCTAAGGAATCTGTATAGATAAGAGGCAGAAAGACAGTAAGAACCACAGAAGGCGGAAAATTTCATTAGAACAGTGCTTTCCGCACACAGTAGGACAGCATACAGTGACTGTGATGGCATATACATGCTCATGCTTAAGACTGGCAAAATTACCAGTACAGAAAACAGGAGGTAGATGCCAAGTCACACCACTAGTCAAGTAACTACAGGAATTTGAGTGCCACTGGCAGAGGGGAACTCGGTTTTCTACAAAGATGTGTATATGAGTCGGACTTCAGGGCAGACCGCATGCCCAGCAACAGTCAGCCAATACAAACTGGACAGGGTGGATTTGAGGATGTCAGAAAGAACATGAGTCTGGGTGCATAGGAGGTGGGGACAGGATACAGCAGCCAGAGTTAGGGATGGGGATAGATATGATCATCACACATCACATAAAATCTGAATTTATAAGAACATCAATAACAAAGAATTTTTTTTCAAATGACATTTTCGAAAAACTTTATACTCATTTTATGCAAATACCAAAGTAACCGAAACTTTATTCCATTGCTCTCCAAAAGGCTTTCTTTAGTTTATGTGAGTTTTTTTGGTCAAAAGTCTATGTGGCAATGCCTCCTCTGCATATGTTTTCTTAGCTAAAGAAACACTCTCAACCTCGTGTTTCCTGAGAGGAGAAAGAGAAGAACACTTAGCTTCAGTTATGACTGTTCTCTTCTCAGTTCTCCCATATAAACTGTGAATATGTCATTTCCACTTGAATTCCCTATCTGCTGATCTGATCCTCTAGCTTTCTATCACCTGTCCAAGCCTGGCGGGACTCCTCATGAATTCTGCTCAGCTGCACTGCCGTCTAATCTGGCCCAGCACTACACATGTTCTTTAAATGTGTAAGTAAAATGGATACCTACGTTTTCTGACTTTTCCCCGTTGGCCATCTACTGTACCAAGATGTGCCAGGTTTAGAACAAAGCTCAGAAGCCAACAACATTTGCCTGTCTGTCCAGAAATTCAATCCTGTTGCTAGACATTGCCACTCCAGCTATCCTTTAGACAAACTGTTTGTGGCTCTGACTTTCTACCTCTGGATACACATCCTGCCTGGGTCCCTCTCTCACTGTTTAGACTGTCCTTATCTTGGCAAGTTCATCTTTCATGTGGACCCCTCTCTGGTTTGTTCTGGGTTCTGGCTCTCTGTTCCTTTGTTCCCTCTTTACAGACTCCTCTCCACCCTGCTTTATCGCCACGATCTTGGTTGCTATGGCTCTTCCCTCTTTTCATAAAGATTGAAAGTAGCTGGGCGGTAGTGGCGCACGCCTTTAATCCCAGCACTTGGGAGGCAGAAGCAGGTGGATTTCTGAGTTCGAGGCCAGCCTGGTCTACAGAGTTAGTTCCAGGACAGCCAGGGCTACACAGAGAAACCCTGTCTCGAAAAAAAACAAAAAACAACAACAAAAAAAAAAAAAAAAAAAAAAAAAAAAAGCTCTTCGTATTTTGAAAGAAGAAAAAGAATACAGAGTTAAAGCTATTTTAATTTAAAATTATTATTTATTTTGTGTGCATGCACACACACACACACATACACATGTGTGTGTCCCTGCATAAACATGTTTCTGTGTGCAGGTGCACACTCACATACATGTGCACAAGCCATGTCCCACATGTGCAGGTCAGAGGATGATTTCCATACAGTTGGTCTTCTCCTTCCACTAGCTGGATTCCAAGCCCTAAACTCTGGACAACAGTCTTGGTGAGAAATGCTTTGATCATCTGAGCCACATGATCAGCTTGGCTTTCTGTGTTATTTTGTTTTGGATATGAAACATGAAAATTGTATTAGCACTCACGTCTACAGAATGGATGAAGTTCATGTTAGATTGACACTGTTTTTTTATGGTTCATACATATTACATCTCCCGTGCAGTGTCCCCTCTTCTGTTTTCATGCCACCTCTGTTCTGTTAGCCTATTATCCCATCTTTGGTCTTTTCATTTTCCTTTCAAACCTCTTTTCCCATATCATGGGCACTTTCTAATTTTACATCTATACCTCCACCCTACATGTTTGTAAAAATTAAAATCCAAGTAGGACTGCAGTATTTATATTTTCGAATTTAAGTTTCTTTATTTGATAAAATATTAATATAGGTGGGTTCCATTTGGTAGCTTGCCAAATGATGCAGCAACAAACATCTATTTGCATAAAAGTATCTATTGTACGATTGAAGAGCATTGAGCATCCTAGAAACTCACCTTGATATACTGGATATATTTTCTGTATATTTTAATTAATTGATGCATTGATTACATTAAATTACCTACATATTAAACATCAATTGGCTCTTTCAACAAAATGCATCCTGTATGTCTCTCTTCCATTGTATTACAATGCTCCACTCCTGTAGTATAAATTTTTTTGACCCTACAGTGAACTGCTCAGGTGAGTATGGCTTCTTTTAAGCTAGGCAACATGTCTGTCTCATCGAGCAAACTCATGTAATTACTTCAAGAATAAACTAACGAAGCTCCAATCCCACTCAGAACAGCATTCACCTGACGCTGAAGGAAAGATAGGCAGATGGGCAAGTAAGAAGGTTGGGATAAAGATGGCTTGTCAAGCAGCGTTTAGGAAACATATCCCATTTTCTTTTCTGGAATGGTGATATGAGAATAGAGGGTCTGACCTTATCATAAGATTAGAATCTGAAGCTATTGCAAGGTCACTGTTTAGAGACAACAGATATGCAGTACATGGAAATGTGGGCCATTGGAAGCAATTTAGTGTTCATATGGCTTCAGAAACTCATTATTATCAAAAGGTAATTCAGGTATTTAAATAACTTCATCAGTTTGACCAAAATAATCAAATCTCTGCATGAAATATAAAATCACTGTGGGCTCCAAAACATCAGTCAGTGCCGTCCACTTAAACCTATGTCTGATGGTGCTGCATGCCATGGTTACCTATCAAAGCAAGGTGGGAAGGGAAGACTGTTCTTGGCAATGCTTTAATCCCTTCTTGTTTATGCTCAGTTGTGCTTGCATCTCCATGGTTCATGAGTTTCTGGTCCCACAAGTTACTTGTGGTTTCTAGATACTTTTGTCTGGCATTCTCCCAAGATCTCAGTCTGCTTTAGTGAACTTTGGTTTCCCAAGTGGCTCTCAACACTGGTTTTGTTCTTCTGTTTTGGCACAAACTCTATTCTCCATTATATCTACTGAAAACCTCTGCTTCGGATTCCATCTGGCAGAACCTTACAGTCTGAATATCCCTGCTCTTTCTTGGGCATTCTATGAACCAAGCACAATGAATCAATTATGAAGTTCTGGCACTGTATCAGACACTTTGTTAAGGATCTGTAGTTCCTTGACACAATAGGAAATAAATGATAATCATCCATGCAACTAAAATAATCTACTTTAAATCATCAGAAATGCATGTTGTGTCATAATGCTTTTACTATAAAGACATACTATGCTTTTCATGGCTTATGGTTTAGTACAAATGAGAATTAATACTTATAATATGGGTCTTACTTTGATTGCTTATATTTCAAAGTCATCATGTTCATGTATACTCCTGAGGGCCAACAATTTTCTCAGTTTATAACAGGTCAGATTATTCTTAAATCATTTATTAGCCCTCTCTAGAAAGTCCTAAAATTGGTTTGTATATTTATTTTTATAAGGTTATCCAAAGACAAGCGCCACCTAGGGATTCATCCCTTCTGTTGACACCAAACCCAGACACTATTGCTGATGGCAAGAAGTGCTTGATGACAGGAGCCTTGTATACCTGTCCCCTGAGAGGTTCTGCCAGAGTCTGACCAATACAGATGAGGATGTTTGCAGACAATCATTTGACTGAGCACCAGATCATCAAAAAAAGAGTTAGGGGAAGGACTGAAGTAACTGAAGAGGATTGCAACCCCATAGGGGGAAAAAACCCAATATCAAGCAACTGGACAGGAGCTTCCAGGGCTCCCAGGGACTAAACCACAAACCAAAGAGTACACATGGATGGACCCATGGCTCCGGCTGCATATATAGCAGAGGATGTCCTCATCTGGCATTAATGGGAGGGGAGGTCCTTGGTCCTGGGAAGGCTCTTTGCCTCAGCATAGGGGGATACTAGGGTGGTGAAGTGTGAGAGGGTGGTTGGGTGGGGGAGCACCCTCATAGAAGTAGGCAGAGGGAGATGGGATAGGGGGTTTGTGGAGTGAAAATTGGGAAGGGGGACATTTGAAATGTAAATAACTAACAAATAGTAAATAAATAAATAAATAAATAAATAAATAAATAAAATACACCTTAAAAGGAACATGTTATTAGTTTTAGACAGTTCTGCCATTAATTTTATTTCTCAAAACACCTCCCAGCCCAATCCTGTGGCACTATCAGTCAACACATAAGGATCTGTAGATGGAGGATGTGCAATAATGTGTGGCTACATCTCTCTGAGCTTACCTAAACACGAGTCAGATATTTATCAAATCCCAATACAAATTTCAACAGCAAAACTCTACTTGCCAAGCCCTGTCTGATAATGGACTTCAATAAAGGCCAATCTCACACAACCTATAACTCTCGGCCTCCTTCTTCCAGTGTGTTATGTTGCACTGTGTAAGCTAATTGTACCATATGACTTTTTTCTATTTTTTAGATTCTCATTTTTCTCATATAGCTTACGTTGCAGGCATATGAAAATATTTATACCATACGCAACCCCATTTAATTATCCTGATTCTTTCTCTGAATTTCCTATGCACTCTCTTGCCCTTACATGTTAGTTGTGCCCTAGTCTTATTCAATGTCTATGGCTCACTTTAAAACTTCCTAAAGCTAACTGCACTTTGTGATATAGAAACTTTAGACCCATTCAGGGACTGATTAAAGACGTGCTAACAGTTTTAAATTTGAAAATGGATTCCTCTTTCGTTCAATCCATCCCCACCTGTTTCTCCTCCCTCCACTTCTCCTAGCTCTCCTGACCTCCACTCTCTCCCTAATCCATGCCCTCTTCATTTCCTCTTCAGAAAAGAACAGGTCTACAAGAGACTACAGCCTGAGTGGACAAAACAAGATACGATGAGACAAGGTGAATGCCTTCCTATTGAGGCCGGAAAAGGCAACCCAATAGAAAGTTAAAAATCTCAATTAAAAAAATAGTTTTGAGGGTGGAGAGATAGTTCAGCACTTAAGCAACACAAGGCGCTCTTCTGGAAGACCCAGGTTCACTTGCCAGCACCCATGGCAGCTTTCAACAACCTATAACTTCATTTTCATCAGGTCGTACTTCCTTTTCTAGACTTTTTGGGCACTGTACCCACATGGTAACCAGATATACCTGCAGGCAAAACACTACACACAAGATATAAAAACAAAAGTGAAAAATAAAAGCACTTTTCTGTATGTCTGCATGTATTAGTGAGCTATAATATTTTTGATTGATTTCTGAGAACTATAGCTCAATTCCACCAAAATACACCAAAATGAAACTTTTTAGAAAACTGTAATGTTCAGTCTATCTATATCATGAATGAAAATATTCACTATATCACAAGAAAAGTCTATATTTGCTACAAAGAATGCAGCAACTTTGTTGTACAAATTAACTAATCATCATAACATTCTATTATTATTTCATGCTAAATTTAATCTGTAATATGCTTAAACTATCAGTGTCCTAACCTTCAATTTTATATTTCTATTTTCCTGAAACTGTGCAGTTGAAATCATCTTTAAACATTTTAAGAAAAAAATGCCTAGTATAGTCACTGACAATTTACATTAATTCTTTTTTGAAAAGGATAGTACTTTTTTTTTATCATGTTAAGTATATGAATCTTACTGTAATCTTTATGCTATAAAATTTCAATATCTAAATATTCGTTAATCAGCTTGGAAAAAAGAAATGAAACAAGCGATTGTGCATAACATTCAAGAAATTTTATGACGATCTCTTTTCTTAAAAATGTCATAGAGATTCTAACTTAGTAAAGTGTACAAGTCTATAAATTGTGGTATTGTACCATCAGAACTCCTATAAGCAAAAGAGGCAAGTTTTCTAAACAACAAGAACGATGTCATGGAAAAACTCAAACCTAATGTCAAAGAGACTACAGAGCTATTCAATTTACCTCCCTGAAGCTTCACAGTTCAATAACCATTCTTCCTAAGAAGGCTTGCAATTCTAAAATGCAAAACCATTAACCAAGAAGAAAGGCAGAGATGCCTTCCTTGTTAGGGCAAGTGGTGAATTCTCAGACGGCACAAAACACTGTAGAGTATTTCATCAGAAGTAGAACAGAGCTGGAATATGCAGCTCCATCTAGCTTCCTGTGGTGCTCACGCACTAATTGAGCACTGGGACCTGGTGATACCCATGAAACCCAGTCAAAGAATAAGAAGGGGAGCTGCATCACTCCCTCAAGCAAACACTGTGCTGCTGAGGATGACTAAAGATGACTGAAGAAATCTGAATAACTGTTTGATCAACATTAAATCTTTTGTATCAATCCTTGATATAATTCCTATTTTATATCAATTGCATTCATCTTGTACCTCTCCCAGTCAAGTTAAATATTTAAAACATGAGTATAAAATATTGGAAGCAATATGACTGAAATCTTAGCATTAAACTAAAAGAATTGCGTGGCAATATAATGTTGAAGGAAGCCGAACCACTGAGACAATCCTTCCTAAATTTTAAAAACATTTTTCAAAAGCAAATTACTAAACCAATGGGTTTAATTTTATAATAACTTACAAAAGTTTTGCTCTGAATATTCCTATAAATTCTACAAATCCTGTATTTATTAAATCTGTTCTTCCTAATAAAAATAAACAGCATACTGACTGAGCTTGCTAACATATTTTGGATACTCAGACTTTACCTTAAATATTGTTTAATATTTAGTAAGCGATCTATTTATATTGCCTAAACCATTTTGGACAATGCAAATAAACAAAAAAATCTTCAAGCAAAAGATAAATCTAATATCTGATATTTCATCAACACTGGTTATCTGTAGCCTCATTGTTATTTTCAATAACTTAGGATTTATAATTAACTTGAACAATGCAGCAACTGCTGACAATGATGAAGCCATATCTCAGACTATATGGAAGACAATCTCTACAAAAGAAGAGGTTTTAACTGTTTGAGCTCTTTTGAAAGCTTTGAAGATCAACACATTTTGCATAAAATAATTTTATTTTTATGTGAGTGTTTTCAAAATTTATGTATATATAGAATTTCTTTTACAATTTTAAAAATAGAATGAGTTAATAAAGCATTTAATGTTCGAAAACTTAGGAGAAAAAATTTCAATATTAGAGTGTAACAGAGTTTTGGCTTAATTACGCTTTCCTACCTGTATTTATATGACATTTAATTTCTAAAATTAAATGACCTATAAAACTAAATACTTCAGTGCTGTTCAATGCAGACAGGAAATTGTGTCCTTCTAAATAATTTTCTCAATGAGGTTAAGGTGCCCAGAATCAGCCTCATTCATGTTCAAATTAAAAATCAAAGAGTTATTTTTGAAGGGAAATATGATTATGCACAGTAAATATTTTTATCAGTATTATTCTTGTGCGTACTTTCTACATGCCTTCAGATTTTCAGATTTTCAGACTAAGAACACAATTTTGCTAAGGCACAATATTACTTTATATGTATTGAATAATTATAATATGAAGATACACTGATACCTACTCCAGGGTTCTTTAATGCTCAAACACTTTTAGACACTTGTAAATCTTCCTTCTTCTTTTGCCCCATAACCTAGTCAGCTTCCTACTTTAATCATGTCTTGTTCAACACAGTACCACTTTTCAAAGGGGAATCAAAGAACCACTACAAAAAAATGGGCTAGTGGTCCCTCTTATAGTCTTGGTCTTGAGTGTGTTCTCAATATTGCTGCCCTCTCCTAGAGAGGATCTCATCACGGAGGTAGTGCTCAGGATCGCATTACCTAGGGTATCAAAACTCTATTCTCTCATTTGAACAGAATTTTCACATTGATAAACATATTTTTCATACACACATACACACACACACACACACACACACACACACACGTCTTTTTTTCTTTGCTCTTTATTATAAAATAATTCAAACACAACAAACCTTGGCTGTGGAGAAGCCTACATTTTCTATGTTCTGGAAAAAAGAGTAACAAAATAATTATTTGCCCAATTCTACAATTTTATACAAATAGAATAAATTCATCAAACTATATAAGAAATTTGTCCAGAGGACCTGAGTGCATCTGAATGGTTAAGGCAGACGTAAATGGAAAGAAAGCTCTGAGGCAAACTGAAAAATATGATTTGCTGGCACTACATGGGCAGAGTAAAGGGACAGAACGTGCCAACCAAGTCAAGACCACAGGTGAGTGGAACATATTACACTTTGATTTTGAGAAAGTCCCCGTGGCCTCGGGGTTGATCTGTAGAATGAGGTGGGTGAATAAATACAGAGAAAAATGAAAACCATTAAGCTATGTGAAGCCAACTTGAAAATTTTTTACTGGATATTTTATTTATTTACATTTCAGATGCCATCTCCTTTCCCCATTTCTTCTCCCTAGAAAACCCCTATTCCATACCCCTTCCTCCATTTTGCTTTTATATGATTGTAATTACATGTAAGTATTAAGGTCAGTTCAAGGTTGAGGGTCTAGCAATACAATAGATGCAAATAGTGAAGGAACAAGCAAGACAATAAACATGAATAGTCAAAGAACAAGCAAGGCAATAAACAAAGCTCAGTAAACACTCCCATGATCACTGTTTCTAAGGTTTTATCAGGATGACCAAAGTATCTGAGCCTACTTCCCTGTCCTAGCTCAAAGTCATTTTCATGTCTGAAGCCTACTTACTTGTTCTAGCCTAAAATTTGGATTCCTGCCTGAAATTACTTCTTTGTTCTATCCTAAGATTTAGATTCTTGCCTGAAATTACTTAGTTGTTTTAGCCTAATGTCAGATTCCTACCTGAAGCCCAATTCCTTGTCCTTTGTCAACATCATATTTCTGCCAAGCAGCCCATTTCTTTGTCTTTGGCCCATATCAGTTTCTTGGCAAACAGCCCCAAAAGCTCTCCACTTCTCTCCCTTTTTTATTTCATAAACAAGACTGAGCCTGTCTTTGATTGTTCTGACAAGGATGCCTTCCTTACCCATCTTGGAATATGCATTATCAAAAGCAACGCGCTTCTGTCTTAGTTTGGTAAGGCTCTGTGCAGAATCTTACCCATCCTTGGCTTGCCAGCCTGTTAATTTAATAACTCTTTCTGGGAGTCCATTTTCAGATTCAAGCCATGTACTTTGGCTGCCAGCATGTTGATGTTGTTACAGACAAGCTTTAACATGATGGGCAGGAATATTTAGTGCATTTAGCATGTTGAACATCCAAGGTGTAAGGGTGTCGAACAAAGTCACTGTTTGCCCATTTTTTAGTGATCTATGTATCTCTTTTTTTCTCATTCCCTGGATGATCTTCGCCTTTCCTTTCCTTCCATGAGAGTCAGTCTTCAGACTCTCTTTTCATAGGCATTCCCAACTGGTAGCTCCTTGAAGAATCTGTTTCCCTGGTTACCCCCTTTGACAACAACAACAACAAAAAAGTTCTTTAACAAGAATCTATCTAAAAATATTGAAACAACTTTAAAAGCATAATGCCTATTAGTATTTCTCAGTTAATAATGTATAAAAGATATTTTGTTTTGTTTTCTATTTGAAATGTTGACATATTGAAAGGCTTTCAGTTTGTTGTTTGCTATTCAATAGGAAGTATTTACTTTAAAATACTGACTATTACATAATAGTGTATCCTGCCACATATATGATGCTATTTACTTATGAATGTGGTGCCAAGCTCTTTCATAAATGGCTTTACTCTTCACCATATCCTTATAAGGTTAACATTATTACCACCTACATTTCACACCTAAGAAAAGTGAGACTGAAGGAGGTTAGAAATTGCTACAGAGATTATCAAAGGACTTTCAAAATATACTCTTCAGTTATCTCTCATGGCAATAGATACATCATTTTTTTTTTGTGATTTTATGGTCATCCAAAATGAATGAATGAATGAATGAATAAACAAAGAAGTAATAGTATATTCTCTTCCATGCTTCTAATTACTTATGTCTTAAGGGTGAGGTCTATTTCCACCATCTATGTGCCATTAAAAGGAGGAAAGAATGCCTCTTTCATATTTCTATTCTCTTGTTGGCCAGAATGGGAGTATGGGAAAGTGTCACCATGGATCATAAGAGGACATCAAATCTACAGAGTCTGCCTGGCTCTGTATGCCAGATGTTTAGATCCCTTCATCCAATGTTAGCTCCCCTTTAATAAGAATATGTTCAAAGAAGGCCCTAATTATTCTATCTACCCTTCCCTCTTTAGTGATATAAGTCTGACATTGTTTATAAATAGTGTGTTTCTTCCACTACATGTTAGTTAAAGCTGTGTTTTATTTATCCAATAGAACATGGTAGAAATAACACTAGACTAGTCCAGAAATGACACTTGGGAACTCAGTCAAGGAAACATAAACGGCCAGGCAGCCTGATTTCACCCTTTTGAAACTGGTGCCGAAGCTAAGGGATTCTTCACTGAAAAACCATAGGAGGAACATGAAGCTATGCAGAAGAGAACCAACAGTAGAAGCTGGTGTCAACAAAAAAGCTGGGAGTTGAGACCCAAGACTTCTGGGAGTTTGAGATTCACCCAAATCAGCAGAGAAAAAAGATGTCAAAATAGATATGGTCCTTCCTCACTGAGGCCAACCAGCATACCTGCATCATACAATCAGAGACTCTTATTGAGTCAAAGTTTTGAAGCAGGTGGCCAAGCTACACTGTAACAATCTGTTACCTAGAAGCTACTACATTGCAACTGGATGATATTTTCCCCTTTGAGCTATAAGATGAGCCTTTCTTCTATCCCCTGTATTAACCAAGTGTCCATACCACACTAAGTGATTGTATTTGAAGGAAATAGCTTAGTTTCTGTATCCAGGCTCCAAACATGTTCTTGGGGAAAGATGTGGGAGAGAAAACAGCTAAAGGTTTCTGTGTGGCAATACATATATTTTTATCCCAAATAGCCAACACAACAATCTATATACTAAGATGAGGATTTTTTTATGTTTGTTAATGATTAAGTATACACATCTACAACAAGTTTTTCTTACGACAATACTTTCAACCATTTTCTCCATATTTGTTTACAAATGTCAACCCAACCAAGACCCCTTTACAGTTTAATTTTATAACTTTCCTATATTTTCACCTTGCTGTTGTCTGTCTGTGGATCCTGTTCCCCTCACTGGGCTGCCTCGTCTGGCCTCAGTGGGAGAAGAAGCAAGTAACCCTGCAGAGACTTGATATGCCAGGATCAGGGGATATAAGGGGCTCCACCTTCTTACAGGAGAAGAGGAGGAGGCATAGGGGAAGGGACTCTGTGAGCAGGGAATGGGAAGATGGCAGCAGAGATCGGGATGTGAAGTGAATAGATAAATAGATTGAGAGAGAAAAAAATTCTTTCTCTTCCATCTGACAAGAAAACTTTCCTTCTGTTTTTCAATACCTTTCCACATATCATGAAAGTTCTATCTCTGTTGCAACTCCCTAGCAACTCAAGCCTAGTAATCACGATGAACACATGCTTCCATTTGTCTCCATGCATTTAAAAGGTCACAATGTAAAGTCTTTGAGCACTACTAATAGTGTTCTGTATACTATTCATTTAAAACCTTTTCCTAGGCATATGATTGTGCTGCATTGTTGTGCCTCAGTTGCTAAAAAGCAATTGCCAATAATAAGAGGGTAGGACTGGCTTTGTGTCCAAGTGTTGCAGTATGAACAGGAGATAAAGAATACTGGGGAAACAATGTTAGGTAAAACAAGAAATGAGCCTTCAAAGAGAAGGCCAATGGAATTCTCTAGTCCCTTTGAATAGAAGTCCTATATACCTGATTTCTCCCACTACTAAATTATAAGCTTCCTAGGAGCAGAAGCCTTGTTTATTTATAGGTTTCTCTTGGGTCATCTTGTATGTTGGAGATATATAATAAATATTGAAGTTTTTTTATTTTCAAAGGGGTGTGAACAATGCATCAAATATAGGTTACATTTGTTTTTCCTAATTAAAATAATTTTCATGTCATTGTTTCATATGTTTTAATATTGTTACAATAACATGCCTCATCTGTATGATCTGCCTGAAACTAGAACTAGTAAGTAAATGTGGAATACACCAATGTGACTGTTTAGTTTTGCATCATAAACATCTGGAAAATTAGTGGACACTTTCTGACAACACTAGAGATGGTTATATTTCAGTCTGACAATAAAATGATTGAATATTCTTTTAAGTGATATGATAGACAATTCTAAATCACTAAACCATTTCACTCATCATAATCAACATACCTCCCAAAATGTTCTTTCTTTGACTTAAAATGACATGTTATAGCCAGGTATAACAGCACAAATTTAAAATCTCAGTGCCTGGGAGGACAAAGCAGTAGGATCAAGCATTCAAAACCATTCTGAGACAGTTATCAAGAACTTTTCCTAAAAATAAATTGATAAATACAAAACAAAACAGCTCTACTTTCATAACATAGTTACTCTTGGTCTCTGGTATAAATTGATATACTCAGCATAAAAAATGAAAATAAAATTAATAAATGTGAAGTAACTGAAATGAAGGACTGTATATTCAAAGTTTCTTATTCAAGTTGCAAAGGCAAGCATCTGAATTCGAACTGCTGCTTCACCATAGTGATGTTGCCATTGATCCAGTTAGAAAGCACAGGTTCTCTTGTCTTACATGCTATGGCAAATCGCTAATGCTTAAGAACAAGCAGCACTTTGCGAGGCTCAGACATCACATTGATATGCTAATGATTCATAATGAGGCCACAAGACATCAATTATATAAACGAGGCTAGGAACAGAGCCAACACAGGTACACTCTACTAATTTGTTCTGTGTTGGCCAAAAGCCAACTGCATGACAAGCCAATGCCCCTAAAGCCATTGGGGCAGGACTCCTGTGTCAGAGAGGGATTGGACATTGCATCCTTGGTGTTCTGTGTGATCTCTCTCTGTCTAAGGCTCCTTTAATGAACCATGCAAGAACACCTAATGAGAAGGCATCTAAGGGTCAGTATGCACACAAACTAGGAAGAATGCAAGGTAATAAAAAAAAAACGTTAAAAGTAAGGGGTAAAGTCAAGACTTATTTTCTACAGCACAAAATGGAAACCATATAAAGTCAAATAGAATTTTCTTTGGTTCTTTACATTGTGATTAAATAAAGTTTGAAATTCGTGGATTTAATATAGCTGGACTAAGCCAGAATATTAATTATTATTATCAGTATATTTTAAGAATAATATACTTCCAGCATTTAGATAGAACACTAGAATGCTGTCCATTAAGATATTCTTTTGAATTTATAATACAAATGAGTCCACCAATATAATTCCTTAAGTACATTTTTATAAACTTAAATATTATTAAGTGATAACTATCCAGAGAAGTGGATCAGTCAGAAATATTATAATAGAAATGTGTAAATAATATGATAATATTTCATGTGGTGGATGATGCTATAGAATTCAGTAGGTAAGGACTTAAAAATGGAAAGACAACAGTTTTGCATATTAGAATGATAGAGGGAAGGAAATGCTTTTGTTTAGCTTATTTTTCTTACTAATGTTTTCACTTGAAAATATATATTTTTTATATAATATATTCTGATTACCATTATCTGTCTATCAATTTCTCCCAGCTCCTTGTCACATCCTCACACACCTAAATCCATCCCCTCTCTTTTCCTCTCTCTCATTAGAATAGAAACAGACATTCAAAAAATAAAAAATAAAAGCAAACAAACAAGAATTGGCCAAAACAAATAAAAAGATCCAAAGCAAAATCACATACAGATTCTAACACATAACACGCACACACACACACACACACACACACACACACATTGGCACACACAAACCCACACTGGCACACACAAACACACACAGGCACACATGAAAAAAGAAATCCATAAAAATAAAATCGGAAACCATAATATATAAGCAAAAGATCTGCAAGAGAAAAAAGACAAATCATTGTGAAACATAAACATTTCAAAATCTTGATTTGAGTTCATTTTGTGTTGATCATCTACTGCTGGGCACTGCTGCTGGCATCAACCAAAGTTATCTAATGGAAATGGCTTCTAGGTTCAGAATAGAAGCTTTTGTCCTTTTCCCCTCTCAGCCATTTTTAGAGAAAGTTTGTTCTGCCGAGTTTCCTAAGTTCCAGTTATTGAAGGTGGTAAGCAGCAGGGAAGAGTAGAGGCAGAAAAGTGGGGAGACAGAACTAACACTAAAGATGTGTTGAAAAAGCCACAAGGAAAGCATCTGTTGTAGAAGCATCCTAAAATGCATCTATAAACATGTATAAGTTAGCTTAAATGGAGCTATACTAACACTGAAGCAGCATACCTTTACTAGACACCACAAGGCAACAAATAAGACAACCCGTGATAGGCTTGGGTTATCTCATTTAAAGTTGTTGGTCATTGGGGTCTCATAGACATGCACACATTATATGATATTGTCGTTGCTTTTGGTTGCCCCCTAGAACTCAACAGTAAGACCCCATTGCTGAAGACACTACATACTTCCAGCATAGAACATGGAAAAAGCTTGTACTGACTTGTCATCCCTACTGTCCAGCCTTCATAATGCTAGAATGTGCTGTGCACAGTACTGCAGAAGAAAAGCATCACACTTACCCAAGCTGCATAATTGACTGGTCTACTCAATGGTGCAGGAGTGGTAGAATATCATGGAAGTGGTCAGGCCTTAACTTTGTTCTGTATCTAAGGTTCATTGAAATCCAAAATCTGAAATCCATACCTTGAATCATTGTCAGGTGGTAAGAACCTGGTACCAGACAGGCCATAAGCTTGAAAGGAGAGCCTAATACTATTATTCTTCTAAAGTGACATATTTTTAAACTGGCTACTCACGACTGTACTCATAGATTATGTATTTCTCTAAACATCATCAGAGATGCTTCTGCTTGTAGTATTTTTTTGAAACACAAAGAACCACAATTTTGTGGTTCAGAGAATGAGAGATGAAGCTGTCCTCTTAACCAAGGACTGTTTACCTACTTGATAGACAAAGACCATGAGGAAGAAGTGATAGACCTTAAACATTTCCTAGCTTCTTCCCAGGAACGTAGTTGGAACATACAGTCCCAAGTTTTGAGGACATCTAAGAAGCCCACAGAACAGCTAAGGACCATGGCTAGCTGTCACTAAGCTTCCATCCGGGTTCAGAGCAACCCTGATCATTTCAAGAGCAGGTCTAAATGACTCCATCTTCCAAATTCAGTTGACACAGTCCTTCAACTTCAGACTATCGTTGAAGCCTTACTAGGCAGATAGATGCTTTTCATCCCTGAACTCTGAAATTATGGATTTGTAAGGCAAACAAGTGTTTTTATTGTTTTAAGCTATTACATTTTGAGGTGGTTGGTCATATAGAAATAGGTTTAATGTTGGCATGGTAGTGCAGAAGGTCTAGTTAGCTGTTGTGTCACAGAGGTCTGTTCATTGGTAAATTTCCTTGGAAATAGGGCCATGCAGGTAACATCAGTAGAAAGCATTCCTTAATGTTGATGCTGTGTATGCCCTTGGATGTTTCACTAACTACCAGGTAGGGAAGGCTCTTAACATGTCTTCTCTATTTCCTGGAGTCTAGCTTGTAAAATGCTTGCTTTTACAATCACTGTTCTCTTTTCCTTCTTCAAGAGACCATTGTCACTTGAAGAAGTAACTATTTAATTACATAATTGTAACTATTATGCAGCACACACTTTACCTTGGTCCCCTACAAGAGAACATAAGTTTGCTTCTTCTTTTAGGATGTATAGAGAATTGTACCCAGAGCCTTGTACATGCTACGAAAATTCTCTGTTAATGAGCTATATCCCAAACCTTCAGTCAGTAGACTTTAAAATAGTGTCATCAGTTAGTATTCTCAGTGTTCTTAATGGAATATCCAATTTTGTTTTCAATTCTGTATGCCATGGAGGACCAACCAATGTGTATAATTTAGCTCAATTAGGAATTTATACTGTAAACAAAATAGTTTTCATAAGTCACTTCAGACTAGTGAGGGTATCACTGCAACAAAAATAATAATTAAAAATTAAATAAAATAATTAGCATGCATTTCAGATTTTAAAATGAGACAGATGTTTCACTATTAGAAAAACTGGAGTAGTATTTGCCTTGGGCCCAAATAAATGTGTCAATGTCACTAATTTCCATGTAGTAGTTAATTTTTAAAGAAAACCAGAAAATTATCAGTGTAAAAAGCTACATCAAAATCCTATCTTTTTAAACCATGTACTTACATGTACCAGGAAATTGTGTTATAGTCCTTTTTGTCTTCATGAGAATGAGGTGATATTCTGCAATTTTAGGAAAGAAATAACTACCTTAAGAACAAAGGAATTATGTACTAAAGTGACTATCAGACTATCAATTACAAAGTAAGGTTTCCACATAAGTGAGCATTGAACAGTAGTAGATGTAATCACTTAGACTTCTGGCTAAGAGAAATGACTGTCAACAATGTAGAAGCTTGATACACTGCTGCATGTTCTATAAGACTGGTTATAGTCTTAGTCCCATTGCTTGGTTATACACTTGACATGTCTATTGGTCCAGCTGGAACATTTACCAATCTACTTGGACTTGCAGAGCCTGGTAATCTCTTGGGTGCAAGGATGTCAGGCAGAAGCAGCCATGTTTAGGTATCCTTGAGTCAGGATGTACAGAAAACTTAGGATATTAGGGAGATTTGAACTGTATTCTGAGGATCATGTTTGGTTAGCAGAGTGCTTTCTTTCAATGGAATGGTCCACATTGCTAGAAAACAAATGAACTCAGAGTTATAATGGCGCTAAAACCATGAGAATTGTCTTGCTTTCATCCCTTCCTAACTTGTGACCGGAAAGCCAACCCAGCACATCATTCTTTGGCTAGTTTTGGGTCCTAATGTCACACAATCTAAAACTTCTTTTTTTTATTTTTTATTTTTTAATTTTTTTTTATTAGATCTTTCATTTACACTTCAGATACCATCCCGTTTCCCCATTCCCCCCCCTTAGAAAACCCCTATCCCATGCCCCCTTTTCCTTTTTGCATTTATACATTTTTTAAAGAAATGTTAATCATAGGCTTTATAAGTTTGGTATTGTTCAATCAGAGGTGTAACCCACTACCCAACCTAGATATATCAACTATCTTTGACTGGTGGAGATACATAAACATCTGCTTCCCTGTTTCCCCCCTCTATCTCTCTTTCATCACCTAGCTTCTCCTCTCCTTCTTCTTCTCCTCTTCTTACTCCTTTTCTTCCTCTCAGTACTCCTCCCACCTTAGCTCCTCCTACACATCACCCTTCCTGTTAAAAGGAAACTTTTCTCTCAAAATACAATTAGAGCATAATTATGCCTATTTGTACCAGTGAGGTACAAGATAGTCCTAATACCCAGTCCATCCTTTTGTTGACTAACCAGCACCTCTGTCATCTATCCTAATTAAAACACTTAGTTCTGAACCTGGCTTTTTCCTTGGCTTTAGGATGAATGTCAGCTGATGACCATACACTCAGATCTTTTCTCTCAAAGTAAATAGCTATAAGTTTTCAACCCCATCAGAAATCCAGAATGACTGAGTTGACTATAATTGTGGGAAGCACCAAGCATAGCTTCTAAAACTTAGCCAATTTATAGAGACCTCTGAACTCCTGGACACTCGCTCTACTTCGAAACGTTGGAGCATCTGTTCTTCTGCCTTCTGGCCCAGGATCATCTGACAGACCTTAGTGCTGCAGAATTATTAAGGGCTGATTACTCTGTCTAGGCAGATATAATCAGTCGACTATTCTGCAAGTGTGTCCTTTTCTGGACAGTAATTTGTCTGTAGAAGGAAAGTGGCAATTCTTGCCTAGTGGCTGTCTCACCACAACTGGAGTAACTCCAAGGATGCTCAATTTGCTTTTATATCCCATGATCTTCAGTTATATGTTTATATGTGACGTTAAAGACACATGAACACACAGAAATTTTATTAATTATTAATTAATTAATTAATATCCCAAGCACTGACCCTCCCTGAGACCCTCATTCCCATTTCCTCTGAGAGGTGGGACTCTCCTGTGTATCCCCTACCCTGGCCCATTAGGTCTCTATCAGATTAAGCACATACTCTCTTACTGAAGCCAGACAAGGCAGCCCTACTGGGGAATGGATACCACAGTGAGGCTACAGCTTTAGAGAGAACCTCTGCTGCGGTTGTTTTGGGGTCCACATGGGGACTGAGCTGTTGTATATGTGTCAGGGCCTCATTCCACCACCCAAACACACAGATTTTAAGTTAGCCTCTGTACAAATGAATATGCTCTATACATTGGGAATAGGAAAAAGAAATCAAAATACATAAGTGAATTTGTTTCTCTATTCTAATAAAGGACCTGGTCATTTGGATTTCTTAATATCCAATCTCAACAGAATTCTAATAATGTTGTGAAGGCAGTAGGATAATTCCCCTGAATCAACTAAACTCTAATTTTCCTACAAAAAATAATCTAATGGGAATGAGGAGTAATAATATGTATAACATATCTTATAAATGGCATCTGAGACAAAACAAAATTGCAATTATCTTCATTTCATGACGCAATAATTGTTGCCAGAGAAAGAAAATAAGGATATGACAGCTTAAGAGTCTATCAGCTTCAAATGTAGCCCAACTGAAGCTGAGAGATTTCAGATGACTGATCCCAGTTACCTCTGTAAACAAACAGCTGTCTGTGTTTCCACAGTTTGGAAAAAATGGGAGGTTATTTTCCCTTGTTTTGATCTGTTTAAAGCTGGTGGGAATTACAGACAACCCCCTCCTCTTTGCCTTTCTCCCTCTCTCCTTCCCACCTTCAATAATTCTCCTATCTTTCCATCTTCTTTTTCCCCCTCACTATTTGTACCTGACTATACTTATGTTTGATTTCTGTGTGTGTGTGTGTGTGTGTTTGTGTGTGTGCATGAACACACACACAACTACACACACATGTATGACAGAAGAGAGGAATACATAAAAAGAAAAGAAAATACATATATATTAGGATTAAATTACCTATGCATTTAAAATAAAACAAAGGCAAATGTGCCCCAGAGTCCATTGATTATGATCCATCATTTACTCTATGTTTAGAACACACTGGGGGGAAATAACATTTGTTCCCATAGGTATTCTAATGAGATTAGTCATGAAGCTTTTGAAATCAACCTCAAATGGCTATTACCAAGCCTTATTAGTGCTTAGTATCTCCCATCCCACCCTCATTTAGTCACAAGCTATGGCTACAGACCAAATCCACACAGACTTCTAACAGGACATAAACACCTCCGGGGACAAAATAGACACCTGGCGTGCACTCTGCATTCAGGAGTTCAACCACTTCCCAGGGCAGTTTTCACTGGCTTTCCAGCATGTAGCTACTTTGCTCATTTAAACAGGTGAAAGTAATTCAATTTTTAAACGACTTCTTTGTCACTGGACCTGCATTCTGACAGAAAAATTCATAAGATTGTAAAAGCCCCCAAACCCATAAAAATAGGAATTTCAGGAAAAATAATTAGCAGCATGTACATAAATTTTCACAAAAATATGAGGAATTAAGTGTCTCTTTATAATTTGTAGGGTATGTCAAATAACCACATATCATATAGAGTTTTTTCTCTTTTATTCTTTTTCATTTCTTTCTTTTTTGGTGTGTGTTGAGGTGTGGGACATACTAAGGTTTTTCTAGAGAGACATTATGGAACTACATTTAAAAATGAAATCAACATTATGGTTGTTATTAATTTCACTGCGCTATGGATTATTTTAAAAACTAGATTAAAACAACTTGAAAGATCTCAGGAAAGGCCCATTGGACACTAGTGGACTGAAAATAGTCTTTTACAGATCTAAAGAGATTAAGCTTCTCTAAACACAGAAGCCATTTCAATATAAAGAAATTATATAATGAAAACCATGGAGCTTTAATTTTTGAAAAGCCCAGATAATTACATATTCCTTGGCTTTCAGCATTCCGTACTGATGGTAGCCCCTAGTTTGTACCATTTATATTGTACATTTGGTATTGAAGTCAAAATCCTGAATAGGTTCAAAAGGACCATTTTGACTTCAACAGAAATTCACTGCATATATTCTATAGTCTGCATGTTCTAAAACTAAGATTTTCATATGTGCTAATTAACTATCCCCCAAACCCAAATTGGTTGCAACTGTATTAAATTTAACTCACCGTTTTAAAACAGAATACATATGTTAGGCAAAGTTCACTTTGTATAACATATCTGAAGTGACCAAATAAAATGCACATTGTTTTTAGCACTAAAGTTCAACTTGGATTGTTAAATTGTAATTTCAAATATATAAAATGCTATTTTGTACGAGGGTCCACAAAAAAAGGGAAAAAAATTAAAAGTGAATCCTAGCTATGTTCTTATTAATTACATGATACAGCGTGATTAGATGGGAGTAATTAGTGTGTGCTGAAGTAAACTGAGTTTGAAAGCTTACTCAACATTATTAAGCGCCCTTTTTGAAAGTGGTGAATAGCATAATTTAATTTGTGCTGGTGAAGGCACACAGACTTCCAAATATCAAGACAATACTAAATTTACTCTTTTACCCAAATCATACTAATAAATGCAGAGAAGAGATGCCTGAATGGCACTTGCCAAAGATTATGTGCTTGATTTAACATTTTTTCATGATTAATATTCAGCAAGGCTGATTTATTCTCATCAAAATCATCTCCGTTCACGTGATTCTTGCCCGTCTCCTTTCTCAAAAACCAAATGCTTTAAAGAGCTATGAAATTTTAAGCCTAAAATAATTATATCGCAGGAGAATAAAATGGAAAATGTTTGTCAAATATAATTACAGAAATTTAAACTAATTTTTTTAAATAGGGAGAAGGTATTTAATCTATGAAATAATGGTTGGATTTGCTATAAGTAAGATTAATGGCAAACTCTACATCTACAATGCAGTTGAATAAAAACAAGCATGTGTTGTCCATTAGGAAGGCATTTGCTCAGGGTTATTTTGCTAGCTATGGTGATGAATTTGCACCAATCCATCTATACAGTCTCACCCAGGTCTCCTTGTCACCAACTGTGCACATTTGCCAGCCAGCTGCCTGGGGTGAGGGGGTGTACTCCGTGCCACATAACAAAGAGAAACTTGCTTGCATTAGGAGGAAAGCCATGACCCTCCATCTTCTGCAATATGGCTAGTGATGTGAGCTAACTGACCACTGACTAAAATGAATGCACACCTGGCCATGATGGGATTGCTTGCTTCAAGCTTTGATTTGCATGCTAAGTATTATGAGAAACAATTTTTTTGTGTGAAAATAAACACTACTATTATGACAATAAAGCTACTGTAAAATTGAATGAGAAATAGATTTCCCAAATAAATCAAACAGGAAAGACTAATTCATACATTTTAAATATTGTAAAATTCAGTTAGTTAAACATCAATACCTATAATATACCCATCTTCACTCTAAAGAAGAATAAATGATTATTGTCACAAAATGTCAAATTCAAATAGCCAGGCCTTATATTTCATGGACCTTTAAAATATTTTAAATAAAGTGATACTATGTCACTTGCTTTGCAAGCATAAATTTGATCCATTAACACTAGTTAAAATTTACGTCTGCAATATATGCACACAACAATCCAAGGAAAGGAAATGAGAAAGAAGTCCAATTCTGGAACAAAAAATATCATGCAGCCAAAGGAATTTTTAGTGTGTCACTTTGTAAAAGACTGGTTATTATTAAGAAATACTATACAAAAATCAAACGAACATGTCACATTGCACCTAGACCTTATTCAGTGGATCTCTCTTTTGGTTCCACATCTATTTGGTTATTTTGCAGTTTTCATCTATAACCATATTCTACTGAAAGATATGATTAAAATCTGGTATAGCAGCATTCATTTACTTTCTTAACACATGAGCATTCAATAATAAACTTCTAAATATATTGGATGGGTTTTTAGCATGGTAGTTTTTTTTTTTTTTTTTTAAGCAGGATTTTAATTATTTGTTATAATGTCTTCTTTCCCAACACTCTGAACCAATTACACATCTTATTTCTGACTTTCAGCAGGATAGCACCTGCTTTGTATAAAACAGCAGCCTAATACATGAACACTTAATAGAAGACAAAATAGATCACTCCACATTACGTTTCACCTTGTTTTGTTCTGCTGTCTCACTGAAATATACTTGAATAAGAATCATATAAGTCTTCTCATCTTTGTATCTTCCAGAAATTTGACAGCCGGGTTTTCAAATTATTCCTTTTAACATCTGTGATAAATAAATATATCAAACAGCCTCTTTCCCATATCAGCCATAGATTTCGGTTCTAGTTGACACCTCTAGTTGACTGTTCCTGCCAGAAGTCACCCTCCATTAGAACTACACTGCTTTTTCATAGCTTCTTCATACAAATACTTTCACGTGATTTTTTCCAAGGGCTTTCTGTGGTTGTGATGAAACATGGACTGCTTTCAGTGGATATTCTAATAAAAAAAACAAAATTTAGTTGACTTCTCATGGCACCACTTAGCTAAAAAAGAAATGTATTACTGTTCCGAAGGCTCACAAACCTTCTCTATAATCATCAGAATTATGAGACCTTGTAGATATTGTAAGCATCCAACTTTTAAAAATATGCTCCTTTTGCTCATCTTCAATGTGTATATGTGTCCTTTTGTTGTGGGATAATCATAACTTCAGTTTTACATCCTGTGTGAGCTAGGGATTGAAGTAAGCCTATAATACCTCACATTACTCACTTAGTTGGAATTCCTGGGGAACATCTTCTCCCTACCAGCTGCATGCAGCTCATTGTCCATGATTGAGAAGCAAAGCAAGATTTTCCTTTCTCTTTGTTGCCATACATTTGAACTTAAAGTCACTGTCACTATCAACTTCATGTATGTTCTTGATTCCAATACAGAGAGAAACAATTGCTTCTATTTTCTCACTTCCTTTTTGTGGACATATAATTTTCACATGATAATCCCCTCACATATTTTTATAAACTATAAACTAAAATTTGGTAATTACCCTTTAATGTATTCTCTCTTGTATCCTGTGTTCTCACTTCTCTTGTTTTTTTGTCTGTTTCTGCCTGTTTCCTGTTTTTGTCTGTGTGAGACTCTCTCTCTCTCTCTCTCTCTCTCTCTCTCTCTCTCTCTCTCTCTCTCTCCCTCCCTCCCTCCCTCCCTCCCTCCTTTCTTTTTTTCCTTGCTCTTTACCCACCATCTTAGTCTAGCTTGCTAGGGCTGGAAGGCAGAAGTGAGTGGGTGGGTGGGTGGGTGGGGGAGCACCCTAATAGAGGCAGGGGAGGGGGGATGGGATAGCGAGATCTGGAAAGGGGATAACATTTGAAACGTAAATAAAGAAAATATCCAATAAAAGGAAAAATCTGAAATAAAAAACAAAACAAAACAAAATTATAATAAGTATACAGTTCTCTCTTCTCTCCTCTCTTGCCATCCCCTATCCAGATCTCCCTGCTCTGGTGCTTTCCCTTGTAATAAGAACACTGGGGTGCCTTTATGCAAATGCCTGGAAGGGCATTAGCCACAAAAGGATCTCCTTCAGTAGTACCTAATTGAGGACTCCCTGAGAGACCAACATTGCTGGTGCAGACAATGCCAGCCAATCAGGAACTGCTGTTTAGAAAACATGCTTTCTTGGGACCAATGGGATGAGGGTGGAGGATATTAAAGGGGCTTGCAGCAGTGTGTACACAAAGAGTTTGTTGCAGCATCTCTCACCTGCTCCTGAGTCTGTGTTATTGATTTTGGGCCACCACAGTGCCAATCCCCAAGAGCAGGTAGGGTCAGATGGGAAGCAGTCCAGGGCACAGGCACCATTCCCTTTCCTTCCCTTCTATCTCCTCCCTGCAGCTCTCAATCTCATATTCAATGTTATGCTGCCTTCCTGGTCAGAAATGGAAATACATTATTTTCAACCTGCCCAGCTCTGCTGTCCTCACCCATATCTGTATGTACTCCTCCGCTCTCTCCTTCTATTCAGTTTCATTGCATTGATCTTTTCAAGTAATTTTTAGTGTGTTTAACTCATTCTCATCTGCAACTTTAATCATTCTTCCTATATCAGATCTTGGTTCCAAAAAAACGAACAACATCCAGTGACTTAGAGGCATTACTCACATTGTATGCTCATTACATCTTAGATACTATTGATTTTTATTAAGACTAATATCCAGGCTTAGAAAATCTGCATTCCTTGAGTAACGGTTTAGCAACTTATCTTGAGGGTTTTTTCCAATGGTATTAATTAATCCTTACAAAAGTTCTTCAGCAAAATTCAAAATAGTTTTTGAGAGTATAAAAATGATTTAAACATTATTCAGATATTGTCGATAGTTTAATTGCCGAAAATTTATATTTTTTTAATAAGAATACTTGTGATCTTTTCTTTTACTTCTAAACCAGTAAACACGTTTTGCAAGGGGACCAACTGGAGACAGAGAAGTACCACTATGGCAGAAGGAACAGTATCTAAAATCTCTTTTCCTAAGATATCAAGTATTTATACTTAAAATCTTCTTCCTCAGTCCTTTCAATTTTTATCTTAATATGTCAACTTTCAACATATATGTTGAAATTTATATATATATATAATTATATATATAATTTTTAATTTTATTTTTATTATATATTTGTATTGTATATATATTATATATATAAAGTGTACATATATATATATATATATATATATATATATATATATATATGTACACTTTAAGCATTCCTTTTAATTGGCTCAAAAACCATAAGTCCACTGAGGTATTTCCTATACTGCTCTTATTTAGTTCGTTTTATATTGGACTGAAATAAGTTCTTAGTCAGACTAAACAAATAGTGTGTTCAAATTATTATTGATTATTATTAGAATTTAACAACAAATATCGTTCATATATAATTTAATAGTCACTTGAGTATTGTTCCTGATTTATTTGTTATTTCCTTTTTATTACTCTGGAGTGGAGAATCATTGCAAAAATTGCAGTGGTTTGAAGATCTGAAGAGATGCAAGGGCAGGGTAGGTTCTTCTGAGTTGGTAACGGGGCTCATTACTGTGGTCCTGTCTGAATGATTCTACATTCATTAAGAAATTACAATACATCCTAATAAAACTTATGCAGAGATTCACTGTTTTATTTTTAATATCATAAAGCATGTAGAACCCTTTGCTTATAAGGCATCACACTTCTCTACCTACACTAAAATGATATTTGATCAGTGTAAAAGCGTAGTTAGCCTACATGTTATCATATTTGCCTTTGTTAGCTTGAACAATTATGTGTGCGTATAGCTCTTAAAACTTAGTCTATACGTTTAGATTTCATTTTATACTTTATATTTTAGAGTATAATATTATCATTTATACTATATTAATAAACAAAGTAATATTTTACTTTGCTAATTGCTTTTAGCATACTAAATTGCATTACTTTTAACTTTAAGCATGAAAAATCTAATTTTCTGGATTTCATAAGGAAGACTTTATTAAAAATCAATAGTTTGGAGGATATGAGAGTCTATGTTTTTGTCTTGTTCTACATACATTAAAAGAAGCCTTACGAAAGACAAGATAATCCTTCTTGCTCTTGTGTATTGGAAAGGGTGAAAAGGAAGACAGAGGTATAAAACAGAGTTAGGGCATGTGGATCTGTCACTCCGCAATGTGGGTGAGGAAAGGCTTCTGAACACACTCCATCTAAAATCACTTCCATTTCTCACAGTGCAAAATTTCGACACACGGTAATTTCTAAAATGTAGGTAAAGTTATAGTAAATAGTAAATGAAGCTATGTTAATTGTACTCTGGTATGAACTGCACTGTGGCTATGGCATAGAACAATCACGTGAATAAAGACAAAAAGGAAAAAAAAAACCCACATTCACCAATTCTGATGGAGGCAGAGCAGTACTAGTTCTGCACAGCTCCAGATGACTCTGTTCTGTTTGTTGGGAGTGGAGAAGATATCTACCATGTGCTCCTCCAATATAAACTTTCCAATGTTAGATACAATCGGTCTTCTCCAAGATGTGGCTAAGGAACCATCTAGTTATTTGACGTTCTGCCACAAATGATAGGGAACTAGCTTTTGCTAAGCCTTAGACCTTAGACAAGGTTTGTATTACAGAAAGACAGTAACATATGTAGAAATGTGGATGCTTCTTAATACATCAGCGAACCAACAAAGCAAACTGTGTGTGAATTCTAAACCAACTCTTGAATTCTTGGAAATCGATAAATGAGTCTCAATAACATTTTACTATTTAAGTAGATTTCTGAGTAACTTTCAAATATATCCTAGATAGCAACATGTTATAGTATTAATACTGGGGTGCTCTTTCAAGGGTATGTGCAGTTCTGTATTAAGAAATCAAAATGCACATAACCATTTGTACTATCATGATAAAATCCAGAGAGGGTCACTCTGACCTCACAGGCTTTTCAGACTCCCAAATAGTTGAGAAACTATTTATTAATTTTATATATTATTTATTAACTATTTATTAAATTTATTTATTATTAATTAATTAATTAACTATTTATTAATTTTCTTAGAAAATTAATTAGAAAAATAGGAGAAATAACCCAGATAACACATCTTTATATCTTCTAGGCAACTATAATATCTGTTATTGGATCTTTTAAAATCTGTTTCATACTACCTTTAATATAGATAAATATCAGAGACCTCAAGCCAAAGAAAATGTTGCAGCAATGTCTGTGGACTAGCCTCATTCCTTTGCTTCTGGGTGGTATCATGAAGTATTCTTGAATAAATATATACAACATCTGTATACTGTGTGGTGCGTGTGTGTGTGTGTGTGTGTGTGTGTGTGTGTGTGTGTGTGTGAGTGCTTGTGTATGTTTGCAAAGTGCTAATAAGTATATCCCATCTTTGTTTTCAAAGTTAATATCAATTACTTTGAATAAAACATTTAGAAAAATACATTTATTTTATTAACTTCACTGACAAAAAGGACTTTATTCCACTCCTTCTGATACTAAAACCTGTAAGAATGTGTAATACTCCCAAATTTTGAAGCTTACCAGTACTGAAATGTGATGAAAGTTATCCTTAGCTGAACAGAGTAGATGTTGCCTCTGAGAAATATATTCCCAGTGTGCTGTGTCCTGCATTTCCCTCCCCTCCCCTTCTCTTCTCTCTTTTTTTAATTTTATGTATAAGTCCTATGCTATATGTATACCTGCATGCCAGAAGATGACTAATATCCTTTTATAGATAGTTGTGAGCTACCATGTGGGTATTGGGGATTGAACTCAGGACCTCTGGAAGAATAGCCAGTGCTCTTAACCAGGGAAACATCTGTCTAGCCCCTGTCATTTAATTGCTCAATTACACACTTTGAAGTTTATCCATACAAATGCTACTTTCTTGCCTTACCTTCTGGCCTGACCCAGAATTAACAAAATAGCCTTTGTATCATCTAACTTATAAAATGACTTTATAAAAATCAGTTCTCAGATTAGTCATCAGAAGACTCTTTACAACACACATTATTAATAATATGTGATGTATGTGGTAAATATAAAACCAGATAATAAAAATTTAGAAGGCACACCAAGCATTAGAGCATATATTTAATTTAATTATTTAACTATTCACTTATGTATTACTATAAGGAAGAATGGTTAACTTTTAGAATAAGAATCGGTTTGAGTATGAGACAACAATGACAGTAAGTTGGGTGATATTAACAAATAGTTACTGACATGAGAGCAATTGACTAAGATGATTTTGAAATCACCTGAGTCCTTCAGATGTGGAAAGAGTCTCAGACTCAAATATTAACAAAATAATTTTAAGTTATTCAGAGAAACATAAATAAAAGGAGGGAATCTTAATGGCCCAGATACACCTTCTCATGGCTATGAAAGCTCAGCTCAGCTGCTCAGCCAACCCTTTCACTGGAAGACAGAACCGTCATCTCTGATGATCGTAACACTTTATCCAAAACCATGTACACGCCCTGGCTTTTCTTCCTGCATAGCATAAGTCAGAGGTTATGGAACTTTTAAGCTCAAGAATGACTTGCCAGATATATGAAACAACTCTGTGCTAGGCTTCTGCTCACTGAAGCATAAATCCCAAATAAACTTTCTTATAGTCTCAAAATAATATTATTGGGGACAGAGACAACAGGGGGGTAAATCCTTCAGGTGAGTTATACTTTATTTCTGACCTAAACTTTTAAAAATATATTGTTTTTAAATGTATTATTTTTGTTCCTTTAGAATACAGATATGGTTACTGCATATTATGGTACCATTTTAGAACAGGCTCCAAACCTAAAAGCCCAAAGTAACTCCAGCCTCCCTATGGGATAGGTACATCAAAGTCAGAGCCAAGTCTGATCTCATTCCAGACCTCAACCACCTGTGGGGTCAAACTAAGCCAGCACTGGCTTACTCCACAGAGGGGCCCACAGAGGTCAGGCTGGATGCTCAGTTCCTCGGTAGCTTGACATGTTTCTGAAAGAGCAACCATTATTTTTATTTCCCTCAATCCTAGAAATGAATAATGACTGCATTGAATGACAAAGCATGAGTTTCCAGCCAATCTAACATTCTAAAACAGAGGATAAATGTTAGAATATTCAATACAGTCATGTCTATATAGCTAATATTATTACATTAGAAATGGATGAAAATCCTTAACAAAGAACAGAACTCACAAGTACAAGGAATGACAAGAAAACCAATATCAATGCCCATTTAGTTTTGAATAAGAAGACTGCTCTAATTCCCACTAAATTACTTGTGAGGTACTGTCTAGCCACAGAAATTGTCAATATTTCCAGCTGATTTTGAAAATAAACTACAGTGTACTTATAAGGTTTTATGATATAATGACAATATCCTCATGCAAACCACAATCTGTTTTTATTATGGGAAAGTGCCCATGTATTACATATTGTGTGTTGTTAATTTAAGTTATGAATTTCATCTTAATTTCATTGATGGTTAAAAAAGAGAAAGACCCAATGTAGGGACCTTGAGTAATGCTAAATCTACCTGAAAATTGTTGTATGGCTTCTGCTGGAGCAAAGGTGTTCTTATAAGTAATGGAAATGATAGGATGTATACTTAAGACAAGTTTATGAAGAGAGCAGTGGGTGAGTCTGAACCCAGAGAAGAAGATAGAATCCAGGTAGCATTCTTTACACGGTTTCCTTCTGCAGTGAACACACTGATAGAGCAAGCACAGGGAAGGGACCAAGGCTGTTGGTATGTGTGGCTTAAGGGTTCTTTAATGGAAAGTAGTAAAAGTTGACCTGAAGTCTCTAGAAATGTGTAGTCTGTCTGATAGGGGCACAATACTTCTCTAAAGTGACTTCGCCACAGTAGCATAGAAATCCATCTTTCTTGATACCTTATTTGTTGAAATGTTTAGTCATATATTTTCCTGACTGTTCAAACTAGAACTTTTGATTTCCAGCTTTAAAATCAGTTTCTTCTCCTAAATCCCTTTGATGCAAATTTAGAATCATTCTAATCTTGAAACAATTGTAATGTCTTGAATCCTATGCCTTACCCTTAAAAAAATGTTGAAATTCTACTTCTTTTTTAGAATAATTTTTAATTGGATATTTGATTTACATTTCAGATGTTATCCCTTTCCCCCATTCTCCCCTCACCCAGAAACCCTCTACCCCATCCCACCTCCTCCTGCTTCTATGAGGATGTTCCACCACCCATCCACCCACTCCCTCCTCCCCACCCTCGGATTCCCCCACACTGTGGCATCCAGTGTGGACCATTTCTTAAGAATACAACGATATAAGTGGGTGGAAATGAGGTCATTAAGGTATGCATCCTTCTGACACGTATTGTTCTTAGAGGAGAACATGGTTATGGCCATGCTTAATAGGAAAATACACTAAAAGCCAAGGAAAATGCTTAGAACAAACTTTCGTCTCAGAAGGAGCCAACACTGCCAAGAGCACCATAATGTAGTCTCTAGAACTACCTGATTTAAAAAAAAAACATTGTTTTTTTTTTTTCAACACTTAATCTAGGCTCTGTGTTAATAGATATTCAAGCTAACTAATCTAGAAATATACACTGTAGGTCTATGATATGGATGCTGTCTCTGAATGGTTTTGTAAAATGCTAAACTAGATACAATGTGATTATCCCAGAGCCCAATTTACTTTTAAAACTTGGCTCATTTGAAACTTCACCAAATTTAGACATTAAAATAGTGATTATCTCATGTCTAATTATTACACAAAACACAGACACTTTCAAACCCTCTTTCTAGAATTTTAGGTATACACTCAGCTACTACATTGAACAACTTAATCAAATTTTTGATAAATACATGTTTGATAGTTATATACCACTTGCTATTTGAGATATCTGTTTTTGACATCAATTTTAAGCATTTTCAGAGCAGTGAGAAGAATACATTTATTATGCATGTTCTACCCAGTTTAAAGCACTTTTCTCATTGTGTAAGAAGATTCTATTTATAGCATTTTCTTAAGAGATGACTCAAAATGCAACCATAGTCATTTTGCAATCATTATAATCAATGTGTAATTCATAATTATATAATTATTTATTATTAAGATATACCATAGATATAACAAATTAGATTAACCTAGGATCCTAGATCCTAATTGGCTTAAGAAATTTTATCTCTACCAGTATAAGTCTCCATAAATATGCACTTTCACATTTAATTGACTAACATGGTCTCTAATACATGGAAGAAGTTCTGGATCAACAAATCAACACCTTCGTTATTGGTACAATTATTGAATTAATCACAAACTTCTTAAAAAAAATTTCTACCGTACACATTGAAGCTCGTTCAAACATAGAGTAATATTAATGTCCGACACTTACACCAGCAAAGTGAAAGACTAATAAATGATAAAATTAATATTTTACTTTTAATCTAGTAGATAGATTTTCTTGTACCATGCACTGGCTTGTGACCTTGGATTAATGGTTCAATCAACCTGTGTCAGCAAAATGAAAGATCATAAGTTCATCCTTCATAATACTGCCATGTCTTTGTGTTTTGATTTTATTACAGATACCTGTACATTCCTACTATGGAAAAAATGCTTCCATCATGTTAGTGAAATGTCTGGATTATTGAGTCAGTTGCTGATTGCTTCAAATAACTCTAAGTTGCATCTGAAGTTCTAAGTTACATCTAAATATAGGGTACTTTTGAGAAAATATTCACTTATACATATATATTTTATAAAGGCACACACATATATAATTACATCACAAACATTAATGGAATTGGAAATTTATAAAAGATTCAAGTATAAAAGGCAAAGTCATATGTGAATATACCTTACGATCTTCTTCCAATTTACAAACAAGTACAGATCTTGTGTTTATGCCTAAATGTATGCTTGTATTTACTTATAAACACACATTCACACACATATATGAACAAATATATATGTGCATATGTGTATACATATTCATATAATGCTTTCCTAAGAAGTTTTATAAATATTTTGTTTGTAAATATTATCCATATATGAACTCTGTATAGAACAAAGTTACCATAAAGTTGTGTTTTCATAACCTATGTATGTAAAATATTGTTGTATGGTTTCAATAGTTGTTGCCAAAGCAAATTCAAACTTAAACTGGGATTAGGGAAGTTATCGAAAAATCAGTTTATCTTTCTTTACAAGACAAGTTCATGAATTAACTGAAAATTATTCTGGGTCAAATTGATTTTCTTAAAATAAAATTGTCAAATGTATGCTTACCTATATCATAACTGTGTAAAAATTATAATAGAATCATGATGAGGCCTAACCAATGTTATCAAAAAATCATTTAAATTATAGCCTATGGATAATTATTTTTTAAAGTCTTGTGAGTAAGTTTGGGATAACTACCACAGCTTAATTATATAGCCAGATCTTTATAAACCTACATGGTTATTCTAGGTCAAATGCCATACAGGAAACTTCTTATTAAGTAGATCATTCATCTCTATTTAAAACAAGGTAACTGATAAGAATAGAGGTTTTTTGTGTGTGTGTGTTTTGTTTTTTTTTGTCATTTGCCTTATGTCTACAGTAGTCACGTTCCCAGATGGTACAAATACAGATACAAACTTCACTTTAGGCAACTGAACTTTTCACACCCTCACATCCACAAAATCAGACAGTTTGTGGTTTCTGCAGCTGGTGGACTGTACTCATTTTAGGCTGTGTCATATGAAAAATATTTTACTCCCTGAGCCCTACCCAGAATCAGTCATTAATGAAGTGCAGGCAGCACAATGAACGCCTATGATGTATAGATTTCAACAGCCAGACCAGGAACACCGAAGAAATTCAGAACATGAACAGAAATCAAGCTTTAACTGCCTGAAAAGGACAGATGCATTACGAAGGTGCCCATCTCAGGAGGAACCTTCACTCTGAAAACAACACTTATCCACTACCTAAAAAGAGGTTGTGGGGTGTGCATTTGAAGGTTAAACCACAGAAACTGGATACAGAAGAACAGTAAAGAACCACAGACCAAGTAGAACACTAGATATCATCTGCCACAATATACAGCTAGGAAAAGCATAATGTGATTGTGTTAGGGCCACATATGAAGGCTGCTTACTTAATAAAACAAGCTGTCATCGGGCTGCACCACTTAAAATAATGTCTTATTTTGGACACATTCAATGTGCTATTATTTACTTTTAATGAAACTGTAAGAAGACCACAGGTTTTCCCCAATGGCAGCTGCTGTAAAAAAAACACATGTTTTTAAAAATTTTTGTGGAAAAGAAAAATGTAAACCTGTGCTTTCCCTTCCTCATCACAACACATGCTCCTTCCAATGGAAAACAATGTCCAACACTTACGTTTTTATTTTCCCTTTTACATAATATTTAAAACATAGCAGTTTATAATCACACTACATTTTTATATAAAAATGGGAGACCAGTGCTGAAAAGAATGCCAAATTCAGTGTATCAGTGAACAGCCATGCTTATTCGATAATGCAGAATTTCGATGTCTTAATATTTTATATCTACTTCTATTCCATGACATGCACTATGCAATTGATTATTTTACTTTTATTTTAGTCTTCACTAAAAGCCATATATACACCAAGTTCACATGGATTTAACTTGGATTTGGAATGACCGTACATTGGGAAGAATTTCATTATTTTTGACACTGGGTAACAGAATAACTAACTACTCAGTATATCTTTTAAGAAAATAGTCTACAGTATCCAAGAAAGCTTTACATTTCTCTACATCTGTTATCCATAAAAACTTTATATGTCTCAGGCATGCCACCTGGCACTAAACCCCAGATTACTTTTGGAACACTGACTAACTGTAACAGTGCACATAGCATTAAAACAATATAGAAATGTCACAATGAAGACTTGTATAATGTGCTACCTTCCATAATGTATTTAGCGATCCAACAGGGAATCCGTGAGAGTTTTTTTCTTTTAATGTTTTTCTGTGCCTTGGCATTTTGTGCTAATGTGAATTGCTTTGTGACTTAATATTATAAAACAAAGAATCTGGTTTTTTTTTAGTAGATTTCCTTAATATCCACTTCTGCCATTAAAATTGAGACATTTAAATGACATCACATATCCCAAACCAAACCTTAAAGGGCTAATATAATCCCAGGAGGCCATGCGTGTCTCCATGTTTTAGAGTCATTTTATATTATGATATATGTGGTATATCAGACATTGAATTGATAAACAACTATCACAAGAGAGTCATAACCAGTGATGTTTTAACATGTAGAGTGTATCAATGAGTACAAAAGACAAGATTACCTGACTTAAATTATATTCTACAGAAGTGGATGAATGAATATTAAATTGAAAAAAAATCCATGTCCAAATAGGTTTTACATTGTAGGGAACAGACAGACAACAAGTAACATATATAAATACATGACAAAGACTCAGCAGTTAAGAGTCCAGTGGTTGGAACACAGTAAACTGGATGGGAGACAGAATAAAGAGCTTACTGCATTTTTAAATTAAAGATTCAGGCAATAGCATAGGTGATATTGAGGAAGTATTAAAATAAAATAAAAGAGCTGAGCATAGGGAGCATCTTGAATAAGCAAATATGTGGCAATTAGATGTCACTATTTAATCAAGAACATCTTTTTAAGGTAAAAATTAACTGAGATGATTTTAAAATACAGTATGGTATAAAACATTTTGAATTTAATTTTATGTTTAATTAACCATTATAAAGCAACCTAAAGATAAAATTTCTTTAAAAATATGTTTTATATTTATCTATGCTTCTATTGTTTGTATCTATCATCTATCTATCATCTATCGATATATCTGTCCATCAATAATCTATTTGTGTGGTGTGTTTGTGTGTATAACTTTCAAGAAGGTGGCTTGTTTCTTCCACATTGTAGGTTCTGTAGGCTCTGTAATCTAACCGGGTAGTCAGTAGCACGTACATTTACCCCGTTGTTGAACCATTTCAGTGGCCATGGCCTGGAAGGTAAAACATTTCATACTGTGGTATGAACTCAGATTCCTGTAGTTTTCATCAGGTTCTGCATCTACTTACTGCATTTCCTGCTTCTTTCTTCATTTTTGTATCTTGCCACCCACACATTTTTATGACACTCTCTCCCTGTCCCTGTCCCTGTCCCTGTCTCTCCTCTTGTTACCACTTTATGCCATGACAAGGAGGAGCAGTGTAGACAGAAGTAAATACCATGAATGGAGGAGCCCAGGTCTTTACAATTAATTGGGCTCACGAATTAATTTATTCATGTTTGTGAGGGAAACTTTCATTCATCTGAGCAGGGCAGTAGCAGGGAGAATGGTGGAGTCTGAGAACAGTCAGCATTTTGGGGATAAAATGCCATGCCTAATGCAATGCTTGAAAATAACGGAGAACAAAAAAGAGCAGCAGCTTTGGAATGGAAGAGAATGATAAAGTTAGTACTTTATAAGTTATCTTTAACATTAGCCTTTTAGTATAGTAAGCACTTTAGATTCCTTAACATTTTCTGCCCCACATACTATATGAATGTAGCAAATTTAAACTGCTTAGGTTGCTATGACATGTTAAAATTAAGGAAATATGATGTGCTACATACCTCATCAGACAAATACAGGAAATTTTATTTTTTTCAAATTTATGTTCAATATTGAGAAAGAGACAGAGAGCCCAAGTGTAGTAAGGGGTAGGAGACAGCAAACAAACTTTAACAGGTAAGGAGACAACTCAGTTGAGTCAAATACATTTTTAAAATGTCATATATAACTCAACCTCTGTAGCCAAATGTAATGGGTTAATTATATAATTATTATTTGGAATCTTGAACCTGAGTTCAGTTTTGGCTGGGAAGATGCCGTACAAGCTAAAAGCACATATGGCCTTCGCAGAGGAACTGAGTTCAGTTCTCGGTGACTTCATTGTGCAGCTACAACTGCCTACCTTCAGGCTGTCTATTGCCCTCTTTTGGGCTCCTGAGATACTGAACACACATGCATATTCAAGAAAACACACACACATACACACTTATACTTAAATAAGTTTATAATAAATATGACATTAAAATAAAATATGAAGGTATGTCATGAACAGGATAGCTTGTATTTTATGAATAAAAATACAATAGGTAAGCTTTCAAAAATAAAAGAATATTGATTTTTATTGGTTATTTGATTTATTTACATTTCAAAAGTTGTCCCCCTTCCCAGCTTCCCCTCTGCAAACCCCCTGATTCTGTGAGGGTACACCTTCACCCGCCTACCCACTCCCGACTCACTGCCATAGGATTCCCCTACTCTGGGGCATTGATCCTTCACAGGACCAAGGGACTCCCTCCCATTGATGCCAGATAAGGCCATCCTCTGCTACATATGCAGCTGGAGCCATGGGTCCCTCCATGTGTGCTATTTGGTTGGTGGTTCAGTCCTTGGAGCTCTGTAGGGTCTGGTTAGTTGATGTTGTTGTTCTTCCTATGGGGTTGCAAACTCCTTCAGATCCTTCAGTCCTTCCCCCAACTTCTCCATTGGGGTCCCTGTGCTCAGTCTGATGGTTGGCTGCAAGCATCCACACCTGTATTGGTCAGGCTCTGGCAGAGTGTCTCAGGAGACAGTTGCTATATAAGGTTCCTGTCAGCAAGCATTCTAAAGCTGTATAGTGTGTGTTTGTTGGGGGTGGAGCTTGTACAGTTCAGGGGTTAGAAAGTATTACAGCATAGTCAAGGCATGGCCACAACCTACAGTGCCATGCAAAAATAAATGATATTTGGTTCTTATAAGTCATAAAATATTCTATGATATTCTACACATTTAAAGTTTTAAATTATGCCATTGCCTAGATATTAATTTTAATTTTTAACTTGCTAAAATGTATTGCTTTTAGAAATCAAAAGGAAAATATATCTGAGAAGTTTGTTGTTAGCATTTTCGAGTTCAAGATGGCTCTTTACTGTTACCCGAGTAATAGCAATAACATTTCAGGGAACTTAATGAATCAGTGAGCAATAATGCCTTACACTTAGGTAAAGATGTTGGCAGTGGATATTACAGCCACAAAGGACTTAGTTATTCATTCTTTTCTTTTTTTTCCCCAACATGAAAATGAAGCATGAGAAAGGTTAATTCCCAGCATGGGAATGCAATCTAAGTTCAGAAAACCAGCATCCAAACTAGTCAAAAAATCTAGTAGACTTTGGCAGTGATTCCTCTATTTAGTTAACTCCACTGCCAGGTGGATAAGTTTATGAGCAGACTGTAAAATGCAGAGTTGGCCAGGAGCTGATCAGTCACAGTGTAACAATAAACGTGAATAATGGAGAAAGATTCTTAAAATGTCTAGTATTCGAGTAAGTATGTGAACATTTCTCCTTTTTCTTCAAGTTAGCATGAAAATAAGGCAAGCCTATACAGTAATATGCAAAGCAGTAATCCTCTAAAGAGACAGAGAAATTTAAATAGTGCATGGACCATCCTAATAACAAATTTCATGTGACAAGAAAGAACAGTAAACTTCAAAAAGTCATGTCAACAAAAGCTACTGAAAACAGAATCAAACCATAAAGCTACAGAAGTCCCTGTCTCCGATAGCATACAAAGGTAGGTGAGACAGCCAGAAGGACACTTATACAGAGTTTACATGTCAAGTCACGAGAGTTATTCTGGGGAGTATATACACATATATAAATATATTTTTTAAGTATATGTTATATAATAAGGAATATATGAGGAATAAGGAATACACACATACACATACCTTTAAGATCAAATTAACAGAACACATGGCAAATATTAAAATGAGTAGCTGAGCAGTTATCAAATATCATCAAAGGATGGTGGTATTAAGGTACCATGCACTGGGGCATATTTTCTTGTCACAATACTACAAGTGTGCTTATGTTCTATATATTCTTTGATGTGTAGGGAGCATATTGTGAATGGCCTGTCAATCATAATTGCTCCAGGAAACTATAACACATAGAGACATTCACAATCTAAGCTAATTAATCTTTACATTATGTAATCCCTTCACTCCCGACAATGTCCAGTGAAAGCAAACAATAAGACTTGAAAGCTTTATGGGATCAGAAAAATATCACCATCATGTTTTTTTTTTTTTTTAACTTCAGACCATATAAAAGCGTTGTTTGAATTTTACCTAATTTTTGAACTTTTTGCATTAGATTATTTTCATGATTTTATTTAAGCAGTATTATCTACTGAAGAGTTTCTGGAGTCTTTTCATTGAATTGGGTAAAGTCGAGGCTTACAGTTGCTAGTAAGATTTGAGTGGCTCATGGTCCTCATCACTCCCTAAAAAATTAAAAATTAAGGCTAGGAGATGCATAAACAGGCCACTACAGAAGTATTAGATCAATTCCATTCTCTTACCACATACGATATAAGCGTATGTACCCATATGGGGTAATGAAGGATATATGATTTTGAATACCTGTATAAACACCACAGCAACATGATTTTTAATCTACATTAAAAATCAATGACATCCAAAAATGAATAAAGGAAATGAACAGAGACCTAAACTTAAGCAGACGCTCAGAAAAGGGAATCTAAGGGTTTCAAAGCTACAACACAAACACTGAGCAAGAATCAGTTACTGGAGATGCATGGCAACTGTCTATGACCCATAACTTGGAAGGGCAGTGACTGCATCCAGATATTCTTCAGGAACAGTAAAGCTTTGGAAAGTTCTCCCTGGATACCATGAGGAAATATGGTAGCAATTAAAAAACCTGAATATAAAGCTAAATGTGTGAAGGTAACAGGATAATTTTTGCCAATCATAATCAAAAAGGTTCACAAAGCCACAGTATTTATCACATTAGTGACAGTCATTCTTTGAATGTGTTTTATTTTGTTCATATAAACTGTGGTTTGTGTGTGTGTGTGTATCTCTCTCTCTCTCTCTCTCTCTCTCTCTCTCTCTCTCTCTCTCTCTCTTTCTCTGTGTGTGTGTGTGAGTGTGTGTGTGTGTGTGAGTGTGTGTGTGTGAGTGAGTGTGTGTGTGTGTGTGTGTGTGTGTGTGTGTGTGTGTGTGACAGTTCTCTCCCTCAAGCATGTGGGTCCTAAGAATGGAACTGAACTACTCAGTTCATCAGTCTTGGTGGTAGCATTTTCTCCACAAAGCCACCATGATGCTTCTTACTATGTTAAGTCTACAGAAGAACTTAAGCTCAAGTTCACCTATCACACTGCTGTGTACTATGTGGCATTTGGTTTTGTTAGGTCAACATCACACTCTTACTTTCTACACTTCAAACAACTGAAGCATGGCAACATTCGTAGAGCAGACTGAACTACTGGGAGTAAGAAAAAAAAAATTACAAAAAGATAGCTGACCTCAACAGCAGATAGCAAAATTAACATTTCAACAGCTCTGGCCTTTCATCTCAGTCTCTACAGTGTATATATATATATATATTTTTTTTCTTTTTCAGGAAAGCTATGATTTAGTTTAGAAAGATGCAGAATTACATAAAACATCTGGAATATGGGACAAAAAATATTGGCTTATTATCCCTCGTGGACCCTCCCTATGAAAAATTTAATAGGCATGTTTTGGTAGTTTTAATCTCCAGACACCTCGAGCTATGCTATGGAAACATCATCTTGTTCATTTATATTAGAAAGAACACCTGGTGATAAAAGTGTGTATGCTTTTTTTTTTAATTGAGGGAGCTTTTTTTTTCTTTAATCACCAAACTTCTAATCAAATATGCATATAGACCTATGTGCTTGTGTGTATGTGAGTGAGTGAACACCTTTAATAAAATCTAGCTTTTGAATCCCAATCAATACTATGCCACTTTCCCTAATACACCAAAATTCATGCTTACTTTTCAGTTTCTGCAAAATCTACAAATTAACCTTTGAATGTTGACATTAGAATATTACAAAATTCTTAAAGAAATGTTTATGATATGAATATTGTTATCCCATTTACTTATGTCTCTGGAAATGTACAGGACTGATGATGACTTCAAAAAGTTTCATAAATATTTTTTCTTCCCACATTCTCTTACTTCTTTGTTTTAAAAGAAAAGCTGTAGTTTATGCTATCAGTAATGAAATGCTGTGATTATTAAAAACATTCACAGATGACAATAGCTAAACAATTTTGAGGATTATATTTTATATTAAAAAGCCTATTATTGCTGATAAAATTTAATATTTATTGTGGAGTCCTAAAAAAAATTAAACAATGAAGTCTTTCATTTGTCAGAAGAATTTACAATACTAAGTAGTCATCTACACAATATCAGTGCTCTATTATTTTATTATTAACTCATATTTTATTGTAAATATTTAAAATTAAGTTTTAGGGTAAGTACCTGCATATTAAAATCAGAGAAAATTCCACGTAATTGAAAAATGTAATAAAACACTCCACATTTTAAGTGATCTGTCTTTTAAAATTGGCACATTGTACCATAGCTATGCTATCATTAATAACACTCAAAATATATAATGGGCCGCTACATATTCCAATTAAAAATAGAAGTCCTTAAAAATATTTGAGTATTTATAGTCTATAAAGATTTTCAGGGACATTTTTATTAATTTGACACAGATACGCCTTCATTTCTAATGTTACAAACCTGAATCATTTTAAATGCAATTAAAAGTGGTTATGAAAGAGTGTGGACTTCCTTGTGAAGTAGGAACTCATTCTTGTGATTAGCATGCAAACGAGCTCATGCTGGCAGAATAGATTGGGGTTTTAAAACCCCAATTACTTTTGTATGATTATCTATTTACCAGTACACAGTCTATTTTCATTTTTCATCTAATACAAAATCGGCTTGCTTACATTTTTAGCACAGCAATTAATATTTACAATAATTATGACATCAAGCACTGCTGAGAACTTGTAAATCATTTACTCCAGTCTCTTTTTCTTTACATATTAATATCATTTTATAATTTAATGCTATTAGATATGAGGTTACCTTTACTCAAAAATCAAAATTACAAAATAGATTGTTTTTCCATTTATTTAGTTATATTTAATATCATCTTGCATATTGTTAAGATGATAAGTATGTAAAGCCTATATTCTTCAGTCTGATTACAATAATATGGAAAATCAGTTTGATCACTCATAGTACCAAAAATAAATATATGCTGAGAACAATAAAATATATCCCATGAATCTTTTCCTTTTAAAAGTAGTAGCAGACAATTCTAAACTTTCACTACCCTGCTTTGATTCCTACCTTCTATGTATTGCACACATACACATTTTTCCAGACTTCTAAAGAAAATTATAATGCATTAATGACAGGAACCATGGTAATGGAAAAAGGTCACCCTGTCTTGAACACCTTCTGTTTTAAGCCATTATATATAAAGACATTCGAGAAAGCAAAGAATTAAAAGCCAGCCTTTGTGCAACCCATTACTGAAATATTATAGAATAATCTATATCAAATGTAGAGGAATAGCAGATTCTTTTGGATCTAAATTAACTGCAGCCATAGAAACGCTTTTATGCTTATTATGTATCTGCATGTTGATTCAATTATTAAAAGAACACCTGACAGCATCAGACTTATTTAATTGAATTAATTAAACTGGATGAATAATCACTGAATTCCTTTTGTGTGAAATTTGTCCTGAAAAGTAACACTGGCATTTGGAAATTGCAAGTAATTTGCATGGTGAAACACAGTGCACACAGAAACCTCCTGCTTCAGCGTCTGGGCTTTCTCTCTTCTCACATTAAGACAAATGAACAGACAGTAGAAAAGGTATTTTCTCTTCTGCACTACAGACTCATGATTATTTTCATCAATATACCATTAAGCAATTTCTCAACAATTCCTTCAATATCAAAACTGAAAATTCTCTTATATGTGTATGGTATTATGCAAACTGACACATCCTCCAAAGAAGTGGTGTAACATCCAAAGATCCTGGAAGCTCTGGTGTATGAGAAATGCTTGTTTGAGAGTGGATGAGTAAAACAGTGTGTCTGCTCTGTCCACAGTGAAAAATATCTGTTTAAACTGAGAGGCGAATAATATTTGATCACAATTAATACCTAAGAGCTCTTTCTCTTTCAAAAGCACACAATTCTTCTGAAAGGTAGATTTATATGTAGGTAGTATATACCAATTAATCATAGTAATTTATATATATATATATTCATTATATATCTTTAATTTAATATATAGGGAATTTAATTTTACTACAGACTATATATACATATATAAGGCTCTCTCTATAAACACACACACACACACACACACACACACACATATATATATATATATATATAGAGAGAGAGAGAGAGAGAGAGAGAGAGAGAGAGAGAGAGAGAGAGAGAGAGAGAGAGAGAGGGAGGATGGCTGTAGTGAAACTGTCTCACACACACACATGTATGTATGTATGTATGTATGTATGTATGTATTTTCCTAGATTAAATTTAGAAAAGGAAGCTAAAATGATAGATGGTACAAAAACTTTATTTGATATATTAAAAAAAATACAAAATGACATCATCTAAAGATACTTCTAAAGCATCCACTAGCTGTATTTTTAATTTCTGGCTATTAGATTCTTTAAGGTCCAAAATGGGCTTTGGTATCTTTCAGCCCATTCAAGTCTCTGGCAAGATGCATTAGGATGTGCTATGTAAGGTTCATTATGAAGACAAAACTGAGGAAATTCAATGAATCCTTTGCCTTTAAAAATACATGTCCTGCCATGGTATATTTCAGTATATGGGGCATCACATTTTAATCAACTTTATGTTCCTGTTTTGAATGAAAAATACCTCCATCCCAGAGCTGCTAATCACTCCACATCACTTTTTGTCATGCCTATTGTTTAGGAAAGGCTGTTTACCATAATAAATTAACGTATTTTAAATCACACACCATTTAACACCATGTCCCTAAAATTAATGAAGCCTTTAAATATTCAGTTGGCCACACGTGCATGTTGTTCACTTTCAAGCTACACCTGAGCTATTCACCCACTGACCCACATACTTCCTCCAAGTTAACCTTGTTTATAGGAGGCTCTTATATTCCTCAGAACTAGTGCTATGCGAACGGTCGTATTTGCCACAAGATACATAAATATTCCCTCCAGTGTTAAACTGAAACATGAAATATATTTGTTATTGTAGAAACTAAAATATCATCTCGAAACATTTCGTATTCTAAATACATTGTTTCTTTGTGATCAAATTTATAGACATGATAAATATGCAAACTTTCACCAAATACCACGTGCTACAGCTTTGAATCCACCTAAGCACTCATATTAATAACCACAGTGGTTGGATTTTTATTTTACACAAATTACATGAAATATACTGGCACTGCACCTTATTCTCAATACCAGTTTGTTCTAGCTTTATTTCATAACAGGGGATGTGGGAATGGAAACAGTGCCATCATGTGATACTTTGCAGGGTACTTCACTTCTTATATTCTCCATGCCTGAGTATATAGCTGCTACACAAATAAGACCTCAGCGACACGCAGGGTCAGAGTAACTCCACATCTTCCAGCCTTATTTTTAGAGTAAAAATAAGCGACTTTTCGTATCCTCAAAGGAAAATAAATAGAAACCCAGCACCTACACTGGCAATATGTACACATACAAACACACACAGAATCCCTTTACTAGTAACCTAAAAATTAACCATTTGCGTCTATAAGCTTTTCTGTGATCATAACCATTTTCAATTATTAAGAATATAAAATAACCTTTTGTTAGTGGAATAAATTAGTTACTTAAATAGAGAAAACCCAGTAGTTTGTGTGAGAGGAAAAACTCATTTGGAATATACATATTGCCTCCATCCAAATAAAATGTGAGATCAAATTTGACTTGCCCCGCCCTTTCCCTGTTTCACATACACGCGTTTTCTACTAACATAAGAATAAATGCAACAAACCAAAAGTTATACTTTCATATATTATTCCTTAAAATATAAAACCCAGTTTTGAAAACCACATTGGTTTTAGGAATCCATATCAATAATGAAAATGAAAACTTGCACTACAAATGATTCTTGCTAGTTTCCTTAGATTTAACTATTTAACAGTGATTTGATTAAAAATGACATTTTTGTGGATGCAAGAGGTGTGGAATTAGAAGCAATTTCATTGCTTTGTAGACCTCATTTGAAGCAAATATATATGTTTACATTTTTGGGGACAGCCAGGGAGACATTTTTTTCACCCTGAGTTACAATGTTATCAGAGGATTTAAACATTTACAATGAATGAATTCCTCCTTAAAATTTAAAGATTCTCTGTTCATTTCTTTTTAGGCCATTTCTTTTTATTCCAAAATAATTCAAGGTTTTCACCTTAAAATTTTACCAAATAAGTGAGAAAACTGAAGGATTGTCTCCCTTTACAGGATTTCAACCCATGGATGAGTTTCAAACAGTATTTTAAAAACACTATCACCATCATTATATATATTTCGTGACCCAGTGCAGCAGAATGATGCTCGGAATGACACACAAATGGAAGTCACATTTAAAAAAAAAAAAAAAGAAGAGAGAAACAAATTTTTTTTTTTTAAATTTCTATGGGTATAAATGTAGCTTCCTATTTCTCAGTAGTAAAAGTGATGGCTAATCACAGATTCCAAGGAGCACTTAGTCTGAGTCATGGAAAAATAAACAATGATTATTGCACACACATAAAGGTAAACTAGATTTTCTTAAGTTGTTTGTTTCCAAACATTCCTCTTTTTTCCAAGTTGAATAACTTTTAAAATGATTAATATCTTCCACTGGAAGTGTAAGTTTGATCACCCCTAAAGTTTAATTTAAAATACTCATCGTAAGTAGCAACAGGCAAGGTCTTATAGACAGGTTTTTGTATTTGGCAATATTTCATTCCTCTGAGTAGAGACTCTTAGTTTTCCTCTTTTAATGAAAGAACATTCATTGTTCTTTCTTCTCACCTTAACTTATCCTAATATTTTAATAATGATTGAGACCAGGGACAGAGGACTTCAGATGATCATCATTAATCTAACTCGATCTACTTAGAGAAGAATTGCCATCTATATTTCTATAACTTGAGAGAAGAGTCAGTATCACCAACTTCTCTTGAAGTAGCCCTGTGGGATGTTCCAAATGTGGGAAAAAACATTGGCTTGTGAGGAATGGGGTCACAGATACCTGGACTCATTCCACCCTTCCCTGTCATGTTAGGTGTGAGCCTTGGCTTGTCCATCCTCTAGCCTAGCAGGGTATGGATGCTGGAGTAGGAAAATCATAGTTATTCTGAAAAATTTTTTAGAAGAAAGTAGGAAACACTGACTTGTGAAGAAATAATTTCAATTCCTCTTCAAAGAGACAAATGAAAATAAAGCATCAAACCCTAAGTTCTCTTTATTATTTAAGAGTAATTTATTTTCCTTTATGTGTTTGTCAGCTTTGCCAAAATGGATGTTTATGTACCATACACATTCATGGTACCCACAAAGGCCACATAAAGGCATGGGGTTTGTTCAGACAAATGGCTGTGAACCAGAATGTGGATGTGAACAATCAATTCTAGGTCCTCCGGAAGAACACTCTGCTCTGAACTGCTGAACCATCTCTCCAGCTCCCAAGACCTAAGTTCTATTTTATATAGCTACACCTTTCAGCATTTTAGCAATTCCCTAATTGGAAAAATGTTGTAGAAAAACGTATGAGGCATGGAGGATTCATCATTTACTGGACAGTTTGTAATGCATTTATGAAATCATTGCATGGTAGAAGAAAATGAAATTATATTAGCTTAAGGTGGCACATTTTTTTGCATTGTTTATTTGTTCATTTACTTATTTTAAATGCAGGCCTGTAAATATGGCACAAAGTTAAAAGTCAGAGGATAACTTGAGCCCTAGAGATAGACTCACATTTCCAGGCTGGGTAGCAACCACTCTTTCCTGATGAAGGTTTTCACTGGTACCTAAAAGAGTACATTTTAATACATAACTTTTTTGACTAAATTACTTGGCAATAAAAGTTGTATGGGTCCAAATTTTTTTTTTGTCCACAGTTTTAAATCATTTACAATGTTAATAAAAGGCATTCTTCCCGGTCCCCAACATTCAAATGCAAACACAGGCAGAGAATAAGCAAATCGATGACACTGAGCCAGCTCAAATTATGTTGATAATTTGCTGGGTGAGTGTGCCTTTCTGTTACTTAATACAGACTTGTCATGTGTTGCTCCCGTGATATGCGACTGTTGAAAATGTCAGTAAAGGACTTGATGCACTTATTCTAGTTAAAAATATTTGACATTTTATATGAGAGTAATGTTATTCCTTGGAGACGATGAACAAAGGTTTCATAGTCCAAGTAGGATGTGACACATTTCCTTCCACAGGCAAGCCAATGACCAATTCACCTAATTCTTGCTATGGAAGCTACGAATATCATTCTTCTGCATCTACAGTCATCGTAGTGTTAAATCTTAACTGATAATACAAACATACTCTTCTTAAGTCATGTGAACATTCAGTTAGTTCTATTATTCTGGTGTTTTTTTTTTTTGTTTTTTTTTTTTTTGTTTTTCGAGACAGGGTTTCTCTGTGTAGTCCTGGCTGTCCTAGAACTCACTAGACCAGGCTGGCCTCCAACTCAGAAATCCGCCTGCCTCTGCCTCCCAAGTGCTGGGATTAAAGGCATGTGCCACCACTGCCCGGCCCTGATAGTTTTTTCTACTCAATAATTATGTCGATCACATTATCCTGAATCATTTCTCAACCAAGTCATTGAAGAATAAGTGAATAAGTTATGACAGAATTCTATCAGAGTTTTAGGTAATTAAATATTGTGGATTAAATATAAGACTAACATAATCCAAATGTACATTTTATATCTTATAGACCAATTGAGTCCTTGAAGTCTACTCTTCTCATTATCATGAGTGTTACCAAAAGGTTGAATCTTTCTCATTAAGGACTACAATTATTTAAAGGAATGAATGCAGATAATAAATATATGCTAAACTTCATGTGGGTTTTAATTGGTTTGCTTCAGACTTCATTGGAGGAACACAAAGATAAGACTATTCAATAACAAATTATGGGTTTTTTTTTTTTTCATACATCTGAATCTTTTGTGAAATAGCTGTAACTTACATCTCATCTCAATCATTGGGATTAAGGAAAGTGACATTGTTTACTTTAAAATATTTACACAATTTTGTGTGTGATTGTCCCCTGAGCATTGAGTGCAAGGTCTTGTATAATTTAAGCTCTCATTTTATCACTAGCCATTCCCTGTGTGCACCAAATAAACTGCATGTCAGGACATAAACATAGTATGTTTAGTACATATTTATAAAATTAAAAGGCAATTTATAAACTTTAATATTTTCAATTTTCTTTCCTTATGTACATGTCTTCATAAACATTTTGCCATCATTTAGAGTACAACTATTTTACTGTAACAAATATCCATGAAACCAATGTTCTTCAGGCAAATGGTCATCATAATAGCATAATTAAGTCTGAGAATCCTCTTATATGGTAAGCCATAACAAGCCACTGTTCAAAAGTGTCAGTTTCTAGCACCTGTTAGTTTATGCGTGCACCAGGCTCTAGCACATTGCAGCTATTTTAAGTAATTTAAACTCTACTCTCATAACATGGTTTTCTATTGGTCACAATTAAAACTAAATTTTTAAAATTCTACATATATTTGTACATGTTTTTCTGTCTCACTCTTAAAGTTATATACACTTTTAAAGTTTTATATATATATATATATATATATATATATATATATATATAAATTTAAGATATGTATATATATATAACTTTAAGATATATGTATATATATAACTTTAAGATATATATATATATGACTTTAAGATATATATGTTTAATATAAGTATATATATAACATAAGATATATATATATATGACTTTAAGATATATATGTTTAATATAAGTATATATATAACATAAGATATATATATATATATATATATATATATATATATATATATATAATCTCCTCTTAACATCTAACTTATCACATTGCCTATAGAGCAGTAACTCTTAATCTGTGAATTGTGACCCCTTTGGCAGGCCAATGACACTTTCACAGGAGTCTCATGTAAGATATTCTGAATATCTAGTATTTACATTATGATTTATAATGGTAGCAAAATTATAATTATTAAGGAGCAATGAAAATAAATTTATGGTTGGAAGTCACCACAACTTGAGGAAATGTACTGAAGGTTCACAGCATTAGGGAAGTTGAGAATCACTGAGAATCATGACTCTAGAGAAAGACAGTGAGAAAAGTTTGAGTCATACTTTTACTTTTTAATAATTTAGTCAGCCCCAAGCTGCACATATACATACCACTGTAGTACATTCTTTAAGCTTTAGAATTTCACTATTTAAAATGGATTAATCATTTTCAACAATGTAGCATGAATGAAAATATAGTTTTAAAAAATGGTAGGTAGTACTAATCACTGCTTATGAGTGTTTAGACAATTTGGAATTTTGTTGCCACTATAAACCATGTTATATTCTGGACTAAACAGTCACTTCAGCTTCTCACTTCAGAAACAAAGGAAATAGCAAAAGAAATTGTAGTTACATTATTTTATTTTAAAACATAACATTACCCACAATTATAACTACTGCAGACATCTTTCCTTGGAGCTAATTTGCATATCTCTGATGATTTGAATCATATGGAAATTGGTACAAGGAATGGAGTATTGCTGTGATAGGCTTTACAATCCTGATTTTTGAACAAATATGAAATTCTTAGTGACTTTAGGATTATGAAAACATTTGTACACTGTGGTTGTTTGAATATGCTTGGCCCATGGGAAGTGACACTATTAGGAGGTGGGGCCTTTTGGAGTAGGTTTGGCCTTGGTGGAGGAAATGAGCCCCTGTTAGGGTGGGCTTTGAGGTCCTAGTGCTCAAGTTCCACCCAGTGAGGAAGAGATCTTGCTCCTAGCTCCCTGCAGAAAACAGTCATATTCTGCATCTTCAGATGAAGATGTAGAACTATCTCTCTTCTAGCACCATGTCTGCCTGTAGGCTGCCATGCTTCCCATCATGATTATGGACTGAACCTCTGAAACTTTATGCCAGCCCCAACTAAGTGTTTTACTTTATAAGAGTTACAGTGAGCATAGTGTCTCTTCACAGCAATGAAACTCTAAGACACATACTTAACACTGCTTAATGTGTTATCTTAGTAGAAGCTGGAAAGACAGTGGTGTTGAAAGGATTGTGGACTATGGAGGCCCAGCTCAAGTGGTTTTAGAGATCAATATTAGATACTGGCTAGAGATTGTTGCTGTGATATTTTGGCAAAGAATGTGGCTCATTTTGTCCTTCTCTTACAAATCTGCTAAACTAAAGAGTTTGTGACTAATTTCATTGGCAAAGGAGATTTCAAGACATTAAAATATTGACTGTATCGCATGCTTATTAGTAAACACTATTATTCATTCTGTAATGAAAATAGAAAGTAAAGGAAAAAATACAAAAGGTAGACTTTGAGGAGAAAAGGAACATTAGGAAATGTGATGCTGGAGCCATATCCTTTGTTCAGAGATAAGAAATTTTAAAAAAGCTTGATGTAATATGAAATGAAGGAAGTGGTCCCCTTGGGACAGGATTCCACCGAGAAAAGCTTTCAAATTGCAAAAAGGAAGTGCTTAGGGGTTGTTTTTATAAAGCAAAAGAATGCTTGCTCAGCAAAGGAAACCATCAACAAACTAAAGCTTATGTAAATGTCATCCAAGGATGAGGCCAGGTTTTGTCCCAAGCAGACAGCAGAATTTGGCAACATTCATATATGTCTCTGGTTTAAGATTCATGAAGGATATAGGAGTATAATGGCTTTGGATTCTTCCTCATCAGTTAAGGAAACCTGCTAAGGCTAGATGGGAAGCAGAAGAGTCTCTGCACAGAGGCCTGGAGAAAAAACCTGGATTATATTGGAGACCTCAGAATGTTGGAGATGCTAGGATAATAATATATCTACCAAGGATAGCTTCATATAGGAAGTAGAACAAGCCCAAGAGAATGGAGTGTGTTGCAATCCACACAGCAGCATTTGATGTTTTCCTTGTTATGCTTCTGTCTAACATTCCCTACCATGACCCAATTCTACCCCTTTAGAATGGTTTTGTGTCATTTATGTTAGAAATTTTATTGTTTGGTTTGATTTTGTTTATACAGAGGTTACAATTAAGAGATTGCTTAACTGGGTCTTAGAATACTTGGACATTGACTTTCAATATTGTTGAGACTGTAAAAGACTATGAGAACGTTTGAAACTGGTCTAAATGATGTTTGCATTATTATATGGCTACAAGTGTATAGAAGCCAGGCATGGAATATAATATTTCAAATGAAAATGGCTCCCACAGACACATATATTTGGAAGCCTGTTTCACAGTTAATAGAACTGTCTGGTAAGTACTAGGAAACACGGCTTCTTTGAAGGAGGTGCGCCACTAATGGTCATCTTAGAACTTTCAAAAGCTTACACCAGAAGTTCTCAACTTGTGTGTAGCAACCCCTTTGTGGATCAAAAGACCCATTCATAGGGGTCACATATAAGATATTGTACATATTTAGACATTTGCATTATTATTTTTAACAGTAGAAAAATTTTATTGCTGGGGGCACTACAACATGAAAAAGTGTTTTAAAGGGTTGCAGCATTAGAAAAGTTGAGAACCATTATCTCTTTCTGTCCCTGTCTCTCCCTCTGTCTCTCTGTCTCTCTTTGTGTCTGTCTCTCTCTCTCTCTTTCTCTCTCTCCCTTCTCTCTATCTATGCTTCCTGTTGCTTGTATCAACATATAAGTTCTCAGATATGTTTCCAGTGCCATGTCTGTTCAGTTGCTATGGTGCCCATAATGGCACCTGAAACCATATGGATTCACCTGAAACTATAAGCCAGCACTATTTAAATATCCATTTTCTATAGGTTGCTTTGGGCATGTTATCTTTTTACAGCAATTAAAAAGTCACTAAAACAGTATAAATCTTGTTTGTATGATTCATATGAGTTTCTTAGAGATATAAACTATTTTCTGTACTATTTTACAAATCTATTATTAGTTATTATTAGTGGTGTGGGGGGGTTGGTATCTACATCTTTCTCGTTATGTTACAAACTATTTTGCTATTTTTAGATATGTGTCAATGTGTCATGAGTGAAAAATGTAAAATAATGATAGAATGTAGGTTGCTAAAGTTTAAATACTATTTTTAAAGATGGTAAAATAAAATATAACTTTATTATATATTTACTAAATTAATATGAGAGAATGTTAATGAATATTAAAGTCCTAGACTTGAATGATGGTCAGAATTACCTACTATGCTGAGGAATTGAACAAATTTATGTCAGTTAAACTAAACTGAGAAACATTATTTTCATTATAATTGTAACAATCTAAAAAAGACTATATCAAAATTTTTGAATTAAATTTAAATAATAAAAATAAGGGCAAATATAACAAATTTGTATTTACATAAATTTACCAAGCTCATTAAATATGGCCTATCAGGTAACTGTGATTTTTCTCATCTAATAATGGTATTGATCGAATTTAGTTATTATCACAGGGAGTAAATACTATACATCATTTACTTTTCCAAATAATTAAATCCCAACAAAATTCAATCAGCCAAGTTTATTTTTATGTAGACAAAAATTACAAAGTCCCTTTTCAGCAGATATGTTCAAATCAAGTGGAAACATGTGATTTCAAAATAGTCTCCCAGTATAGAGTTCCTCTGTCTGTGATAATGTACAATATTATAATGTATAAAACAGATTATTCAAAATGCATGGTCACTAGTACAATGTACTAGAAAATATCTTTTGCAGTACACAGATGTGCTTTGATATAGTAAGGGCAGCTGACCATTTACTGAGTCAAACAATTGTACAACTTAGCTAGTTGGTATAATACATTAGGAAAATTTTTTTCTTTTGCCTTTTCTATGTTCTCTTGTGTTTTAGAACCAATATCTCGTGAGTTGGCCTGTAATGAAATGGCACTTCCTAACTATACCAGGCATAATGTAACCTTTAACCTCAGTCTTCAATTTCGAGAAGACAGGCATGTTCCAACACAACTGATTGTATCAAGGAAAAAAAAATTTAACTGACATGTTTTCCAATATGAGGCAGTCACAATTTCTGGCTCCACTTCATGAGTTATTATCATCATTACCATAACCAAATATCTTGTAAAGCCATGTAAGGGTGAAGGACTTTTTTTTTAAATCATGGTGAAAGAATTGAAGAATCCAATTTTACATGGATAATGAATGACAAGTTGTGAAAAATAAATGTCACTAATTGCAATGAACAAAAATGCAACATCCACAACGTTATTCTGTCTTTAAATTTCTTTCACAGAACGACTTTGTCTCCCTTGACTTTAACATCCACTTTTTAATTTTTTTCAATTAATTAATTAATTAATTAATTTTATTGTGTTTTAAGACAAAGTTTCTTTGTGTAGCCCTGGCTATACTTGAATTCACGTTAAAGACCAGACTGGACTTAAACTCAGAGATCAGCCTGCCTTTATCTTCCAAGTACTAGCATTAAAGTCTTGTGCAACCACACCAACCCCTTATGTTTTAAATTCATCCTCCCTCAAATTTTAAACAGAGGTGAAGAATAGCTAGATACTTTGCCTAAGTTAACATGAATGGACTCTAGCTCAATTCCCATTAGAATATTTATTTTCCTCTCCAAAACTTCTCAAGAGCATAGTAACTATTATGTTGAGGGTAATATTTAGAAATTCCTACGACTCAGTCCTGCTCTGCTAGCTATCTGGGCCACCCACCATGTTCTCAACTAGAAAAGGTCAGAGGCCAAGAGCACCCCATGAGAAGTACCGGGGCAGCTGGTTCTGCCTATCAGCTCCATAGAGACCATGGCCATGGCCCAAAGCATAGATTTTGGGCCAACCCTGTCACCCTCATGGTTCTCTGCTAAGCCCTAGACGATAACGCCATGCTCACGGTTCCCAGTAGAATAGACTCTTAATGCTAAAGATTATCCAAAGGATTTATATATTTGGAAATGCTCAATTAACAAGATACCCACACAATTAGAGTTGTTACCCAAAACCTAACCTTTAGATATAAACTGTTACCCAGGAGTGCTCTTCACCCATTCATCCTCCTCCATGGTTGCCAGTCTCCTCCTTCTTCATTCCTCTTCCTTCTCCTTTCAACTCTTTGCTCCTCCCACATTAGCTCCCCAATTACTGGGCTCCACTGCAAATGTAGCAGGAAAATATCCTACTACACTCCTATCTCAATTTTTTGCGGGTATCATGGTCTTCTGAACTCCCAGTAGAATAGACAATTAAACTCTACCTAAAGCTTTCTAAGGAATTGTCATCTTATATTTTCAAACACTTCTACAGCATTCCCACCAGCCCAAAGCAGTTCCAAAAATCTAAGTAACATGTTGTCAGTTAGTAGCAGCTAACTCTGGTACCAATTTGTATACTAGTAACCTTTATTATATGTATGATAAAATCATCAGAAAAAATTATGAGCGCTCCATTTCGGGTATAGGAGCTATAGTCTGTCATGACAAAGTAGTTAAATGGTGGGGTAGTGTGGAGCTAAGTCTGCTCAACTTCTTATATCTGAGAAGAACAGGAATCAAAGTCTGGAAAGAAGTAGAACAAATCTGTTGACCTTGTGACTGACCTGCAGGATCCATTTCCCCTATCGCGGGTATACTCACTAAAGGTTATTTCATAAACAGTAGCAATACTCAGGAGAAAATGCAGTCATAGAGGAAACTGTGGGGTGTATTTCATATTAATATCTGTACATTTTGATCATCAATGATCTAAGAATTTAGAAAAAAGTAAGGGCTACATACAATCTATTTTAGGCTAATCCTGATGCAGTCAGAGGAATGAATGAGACTTTTACTATGTGTCCACTATATTGCTCTCAGTACAAAGTTTTGATCTGACATGAACTGATTGAATCTTCCAATAAAATAATTATTATTGTCAGTTTTTTAATTGTAAATAAACTGGAACGCTGATGAAAAGGTATTAAAACAAAAAATTAAAAAATTACATGTTACAGTTGCGCAACTTACATGATGTCCCAAAACACTAAATTCTACTTTTTTAAATGTCTTTAATATCAAAAGATACAACATTAAGTGATGGCCAATTTTAAAAAATTAAATTATTAGTAGGTAGACAATAGAATCTTAGTGTTACATCATTTGTTCATTCATACTTTAATTAAATTAATTCATTCATTCATAGAGTAAATTTATCAAAAAAAAATCAATCAAAACAGGATGTGTTGCAGCTAACGTCAAGGTTCAGCTAACAGAGGAATAGGCAAACCCAATCCTATCTATTTTAGATCATATAAATAAAAATTAATAACTATAAAGAAATAAGGATGCAAAGTATAAATGTTGATGTGCATGGGCACTACAAAGTACAATAAAATCAAATGTCAAAATAATGTTTTTAAGAGCAAGTAATTTGTCCAAAGGATTAAGCATCTTTAGCGAGTACCTGTGTGGTACAGGGAAGTACTGCACACTTCCTAACACCCAGGCAACGGAGGCTACTGGAGAGTCTTCAACAACAATCAAGAATTACTTCCATGAGTATCATCCATATTCAATTCTACTAATCACAGTTCAATTATCATGAACTTAGAGTTCTTTAGAATAAACAGAGTACTTTAATATTTTCTCAGTTGTATATGAGCCTAGTTATTCCTATGACTAGGAATAACTATTTTGTGTATTTCTCAAGTAAAATTATCATGGTCTTGTTCACAGAAATAAAACAATATGGTCTGGCTTCATCTCCTAAAAGACTGTGTAGGGGATACATTACAGTGTTCTTTTATTTACTGTGGCAATATGTAATATATATATATATATATATATATATATATATATATATATATGCAAATAAATGTTTGGTTACATATTTCCTTAGATATTCTGCATCACAACCCAACAAGTCTCACCACATTAGGACCTACATATCGTATTCAGAGATAAATGTCAACATTTTAAATTCCTAATCTGCTACTCTTCAATGAATTGTAAAATGTTTTGGCAAAAGATCTTCAGCTTCCAAATTCAGCCTTTCTAAACCTATCTCCATGATTTGGTGAGACTGGGGACCATCGATTCAAAGTGTTTTGTTTAAGCATCTTAATTTAAGATACCTTAACTAATGCTCTGGTATTCCCAGATAATCCATATAAGCTGCTTCTAGAAGCTGAACCTCACATTCTTACCAAAGAGTAGAAACCTGTACTCTTTGCTATCTAATCCTTACGAAAATTCTAGTTGAGAGAAATAATATTTATGGAGGATTGCCTAGATAACATACAACACAGCAGGTACTCAGGCCAGAGGCTCTGAATGTTACATCTCAATCTGACCATGCTATGAGCTAATTCTAACTGTACATACAATGTGTGAGCATCTCTGAAACTGACTTAATTGAACCTAATCTTGCAATTCTCTTCTTGGCCTCCTCTGCTGAGGCCATAGGTAATGATGTCCTTTTACATGCTGGGTATTATTGCTGGCACAGTGTGCTACACAGTGTCTCTTCATGACTATAAAAACAAACTTCATTCAGAGTTTTTCATTCAGAAAAATGAATTGTTTCTGGAAACGTTTAAAAACAACTTGTATAGATAGTGCTACTACCATAACTGAGGATTTTATGTCCTTTAAAGAATTAAATAAATGCCCGACAGAACAAAGCTGATTTCTGGACCATTCTAGCTCTGAACAAGATTATGCAAAACATATTGGTGAATTTTTTCACCTTTTGATTTCATCTATTTTTCATCATGCTTTCATACTGACTAAACTTTTTTTTCCAAAATGTACAAAATCCTACATGTGGTTGGAATATATAAATGTAAACATGGACATAAATATTTTGTGAATTTAACAATCCACAGAACTAGAAATGATCCATCTTGATTATTTATTACTACTTTTCACACATGGTAGTATATATTTTTTAAATTAACTGTGTGACTAAGGAAAATTTTTGTTTATACGCTATACTCTTTTGATAAGAAAATGTTTAATTAATTTCAACAAAATATACAGATGCTGCACTAAGATAAAAAGAGAGAATATATAGAATTTTGTGTATTGATGTGTGAATTTACATTCCAGGTGGTTTATAGAGCTCCTACAGAAGCAAGAACATCCAGCTAACTTCTATATTCCCCAGTGCTTGGAGCCCTTCAGTATGAAGATTGATCTCATATTAAATGAGAGCCTCTACAGACTATCATATGAACCAGCATTCAAATTGTTAATATTAATTAAATTTATATGAGCATAATGTCGAATACATAAATGGTTTCTATGAAAATGCACCCCCTCATTGTAATTTGTGGCAGATGATTTATAGCACCCTAAAAGCACCCCACAAAATGCATACTTTTTAAAAATATACATCACATATGGTGATATGAAAATGAAGTGACCAATGTATTCTATTACTCTTATACTAAGATCAATAACTATATCGCATTTTGGACAGAAACTGTAATCTGGAAACATTGTTAATTTCTCCTGTTTATCGAGAGTAGGTAATTTGTTGCAAACAAGAACATCTTACTTCCAACTATACACAAAAGAAATTATGAAAAACTGCACTGGAAAATATGGAAGGCTCAACCTGCAGAGCCAAGCAAAAAGTCTAGAAAGGAGAGGCCTAATAGAGTACAAATGGACCTTGCATTGAGTAAAATTCAGTGTGAAAAATACAAAGAACATACAGAAAGTATCTAAGGCTAGTTCAAACACATATACACATACCTCCACACACACAAACAAACTAAAACTTGGCATAAATAGTATCTGAAGAGGCAAATAAGAAAAAACAAAAACAAACAAACACCAAGACAAACATTAAAAAAAAAGAGTCCACCACTGTTTTAAAATATGTTGAGAAAAATTATAGAACAAGGTTTTTGGTGAATTGGGATTTTTGATGCTAAGTTTAAAGAGGAAAATGTTCTAGTGAAAGAAAATTCCAGCTACAAACTCTATGTGTAAAGACTGTGATGGATCTAAAATAACAGTCTTTCTCTTTGAAATATTCAACATATGGTGATACAGAAAGCATCTTAGCTTCCAAATATTGATAGGCAGGCGGATTGACAGAATTTCAAAACTAGAAAGGATTTTGTGTATTTTATAGGAAAAAGTAGAGAGAACTCAGTCTGCCACAGAACTAGCATGAATCTCTCAAAAATGAAAAGAACTTTAGTCCCTGCTTCCTAAAAAAATGCTACATCAAAATTGAAATCGAAGAGCCAAACAATGTGAAAGTTTTTAGATTAAATTTGTTCTTGGAAAAAAATTATAAATAGTGTAATGATAGTTCATATTGTTTAAAGAAAACTGACTTGCCAGTAAGAATGCAGAAATGAAATTCTTTTCAATGGCCAGTAGGACAAGGATTACTTCTTTTAGATATGAGCAATTGAATAAATTGGAAAATTGGAAGGCGGCTCCCTTTTCAATGCTACATCTTTGCAGGACAAATCATTATAAGTCTTGCTTAGAATGATTTCCTTTGCTTGGTCAGGACACTTCTCAGCCATCCATTCTTCAACTGGATACATTTGTGTCATATATAAATCTATTATGTTACCCCCTCTCTTTTATACTCAAATAATAGATATAAAATTCATTTCTTCTGCACTTTGAAATGAATGGTTTTTCTCTGTGCGTAAAACCAATAGGAAAGACAATTTCACAATGTTTAATGCTATCACAAAGGCAGTGTACTGCTGAGATGATTTTAGTCGGAAGCAGATAAACTCAAATTATAGTTTAACCTCCAGTAATAGAACCAATCCACTTTGAAAATATTTTTTTGTAAAATTAAAATAGATAATGGACTGTAATTGCAAGGGGAGAAACACTATGTGATTACACTCACTAGGGAGTACGCCCCACAGATGATGTAAAATATGCCCCAATTCCCCCACATTGGAATATTTGGTACATAAAAATAAGTGTTCCTTGTGAACAAGCATACACAGAAGTTAATTCTAATTAGACATACAACAATCAAGCAAAAATACCGAATTAGTTAAAATCCAACAAATAAACATGCATTTTTTAATAAAACATGATTCATTTTATGATTGTAAAATTATTTTTCATAAATATAATTTTTAAGAATGACAATAGCCATTTTTAATTGTTTTCTATGCATGGATGGGGAGATCCAGCATCCATCTCGATTTGAGTAATTTTCAGCTGTTTATAGCTACTGGAGGGAGACAGTCACTTCTTGGGAAACTGGCCAAATTGGTAGAAATGGGTAGAAAATATGACCCAATTCCCCCACATTGGAATATTTGGTACATAAAAATATGATCCAGATTCTTTTTTGACTTGGAAAAAATTTAAAAGATTAAATAAAAACTATTAAAGTAAATTGTTATCTCTCTCTATTTCTATCTCACAAACATAGGCTACAAAACTATTACAATATGATAATATTTCATAAAATTTGAATTCTCCATTTAGCAGGACAAAAAGTTCAAATATGGCCTGAACCAATAAAAAAGATGTACTATTCTTGTATATTCTCTTTTGCATAGATTTTTTTTTATAAAATTAGAAAGAAGATGAAAATCTAATGGTTTTTAAGACTTTATAGAAAATATATGCTTTAATGTTGACTCTGAACAAAACAAAAGAAAATTTAATATAAGCACTTTCAATTTTTTGAAAATATAATAAAAGCATTCCTTCTTTCCCATTCTTCACATAGCAGTTCCTACGCTCCTTCAAACCCAGGGCTATGACAGGATATTTTATCACTCTGTGAACTCCTAGATTGTATTGATTATGGTAAAACTTGTTTCTAGTTGTGGTGTGGCTCAGCCCTAGAATATACTTTTAGATGCTTTTTAATTATTGTAAACATGAGTAAATAAATCAACCATAGGTCAAGAGGTGGAGCAGTCAACCAGTTGACAGGGAGTGAAAATAGAAAAAATACAAAAGAAAACAAAACAAACAACAACCAATAAAACAAAAAACAAAAAAACCCCAAAACCATGGCGAATAAGAGGAAGTTGGTAGGGCAGAAAGAGAGGACAGGAAGTAGAAGGGAGAGACACTCAGTTTGAAGGATTTTGGGACAGCATGGAGAAGGAGAACATGGGCTGTAGATGGAAGTCGATGGGTGCTTTCTTTGCTTTTCTGAACTGGTCGGCTTTCACCTCAGCATCTGTGTCCTGAGTCTTTTTTAGTAAAATCGAATGAGTGAGATTTTTGTTAAAAACAAAACAAAACAAAAACCAGCACATGGTCTCTATCTCTCTATTCTCTAACACTATTTCTGGAATATGTGTTTGAACATATATATTCCTAAATAGAACCTAAGTGTCCACAATGTTTCATATATGTATGCTTTTAGGACTTGCCAAATTGGGTAGGAAAAACTCACGAGGCCTCAAATCTACACAAATACCTTAAGGAAATCCTGTGGGTGCTTAGAAGAGGACCTGGATCTCCTGGAAGTATAGCCATTGCTCTTAGCTGCTGAACCATGTTTTCGGGAGCACAGTTGGCTTTTGAATTTTTTTTAATTTATGTGTATGTGAATCAGCATGAATGATTATATATGCAGCATATCTTTGCAGGAGCAAATATATACTCAGTAGAAACTGTATTGAAGTACAGTTATCTATCTATCTATCTATCTATCTATCCATCAATCCATCCATCCATCTATTTATGTGTATTTATTTCTCTGTGTGTGCCTATATGCTTGTACATTTGTATGAGTGTACATGAGCCACTGCATGTTTGCAGAGGTCAGAGAACAACTTAGAGAAGTAAATTCTTTTGAAGGAAGAATCATGTGTGGATCAAACTCAGGTTGTCAAGGTTAATATCAAGCATCTTTACCTCTGGGCATCTCACTGGCACTCTATTTCTAGAATTGAGATATTCTGTTGACACTTTGGTAATGCCTTCCCTTTCAGTGCTAGACTATATAACAGGCTTGATCCTGTGCAGGTAAGCTTCTGTAGGTGAATTGACGTCTTCACAGACTATGCCATTTTCAGAGGAGAGCATCCATTCCCATGTACATAAGAATGAGTAACAAAAATACTCAAGGGAGCAAATACGGAAACAAAACATGGAACAGAAGCTGAAGGAGGGGCCATCTGGAGACCATTCCACCTGAGTATCCAACCCATGTACAGTCACCTAAGCTAGACACTGCTGTGGATGGCTGAAAGTGCATGCTGTCAAGAACATGATATAGCTGTCTCCTTAGAGGTCTGCCAGAGACTGACACATTCAGAGGATGATGCTCACAGCTAACCACTAATATGATCAGGGGTTTCCCAATGTAGAAGTTAGAGCGAAGACTGAAGGAGCAGAAAGGGTTTATGACACCATGAGGAAAACAACAATACCAACCAACCCGGGCCCCCCAGGGTCTAAACCACCAGCCAGGGAGCACATAGGGAGGGACCCATGACTCTAGAGGTATATGTAGGGGAGGATGGCCTTGTTGGGCATAGGTGGGAGAGGAGATTCTTGGTCCCAGGAAAAACAAACACAGAGTGGGGGGGGGGATGTGAGTGTGGGGAGGGGATAGCAGGGGCAGGGGTTAGGTGGGGGCACAGCCTCATAGAAGCATGAGGAGGGGGGAAGGGACAGGAGGTTTCAGGATGGTGGGAGGAAGTGGGGTAAGGGGATAAAATCTGAAATGTAAATATAATACCCAATAAAAAATTTAAAAAGATATTAAAACTATAATGAGGCTATAAATTTAGGAGAAAGATGTGACTGAGGGAAAGTGATTCGTGATAGGAGCTGAAGAAATGAATATGCTCAAAACCCACTGTATACATCTTGAGATTAAAAGAAATACTTTTAAGAAGTGTATGTCTCTCTTGACACAGTTATGTGATGCTATACTTGAACAAAAAACAGAAAAAGATATGGCTGTCACTTATTTTGATTCTGTGATTTCATCAATTTAAAACGGTTAAATAACAGGGATCTATTGAGAACACTGGATAATGAGAAGCAAGATAATGAAAAGTTTATTATTATCTGAACCACTTACTAGTTGTGTGGGCTTTGGTAGTACTGAAAATTTACAATGTTCAGGGCTTTCTTCTATTAAGTAGATGCACATGAAAATTAAATTGGTTAAAAGGCAAGATATATTAAAAATAGTGCCAAAACACTTGCCTTGCTCTAACAGCTCCTTTTTTCTTCCATGCGCAATTAAATCTCCAGAGGAGTTCCTATAAAATTCCCAGAGGGAATATTTAAACAATGAAGCACCACAATTTGGAGAAAAGGCGGCATGCAGACAGCACTGGCCAGCACTGGGCTTGCTTCATGTTGGAAGGAAAGCCTTATGCACGTGGATGACATAAAAGCTGTCAGGGTTTTGTGGTGACTTCTGGCATGGATGATGATTTCATTCGTTATTTTGGAATAATTTTCCATCCAAAACAATAGCATAAGACCAATGAAACAAGAAATGCAAACAATAACAATTATAAAAAACAACAAGCAGCATTAATCTCTCTCCCTATAGCGATTGTAGAATAAGGAGCATTAGTCAGAACAGAGCTGAGAAATCATTATTCATCAAAGTATTTTGTTGATAGAAGCACACATTAACTATTCTCATATTTCTTTTAAAACTTGTAGCATGGCCACCTGTTTATTCCAACTAAGAAATGTTTACGAAGTGCCTACTATGTAAAAATGCTAAGCTTTTATAAGACACAGACCTTAGCTTCCAACTTTTGTTTTGTCAAAATTGTACAATTGTTTTATTTAAAAATATATTAAATTTTATAATAATATACTGTAGGCATGCTCACCCAATCAGTCTATATGAAAACAGCTGAGTCCATATGGTTTTGGCAGCCCTCCTAATGTAGGGTCTTGGTATTTTATACTTACTGTTCTGTCTGACTAATGATAAGGAGATGAGCTACATAGAAGAAAGCATCTTTGATGTAAGAAAGCTTGGTTGTATTTCTTAAGCGAAAAGAACTACATTTAGTAATTTTATACATTTCTAAGAGACACTGTGGTTTTCTTATATATGCTAATGTCTTTTAAAGCTACTTCCAGGAGTATCCAAATCCTAAAATAAAGAAAATAAATCACCTTGTTACTGAAAATTCAGACCAGAATAAATAGAAGTTTCACAGAAAATTCATCCACAATGGTTAAAAGGCATTTCATACTGATTTACTCTTTTATTTTTTGCCCTATTACACTTTATTTAATTTTATTTGTTTCCATGTTATTCTACCTTGTTTTGTTAATCCTATCATATTACATTATTATTAAATTACTAGCTGAAAACCACTAATTTTTGAACAAGTAGTAGAGTAAGATTTTCATTTGAAAAACTGAAACCCCAACAAATTTTTGGATTATAAATATTATAATCATATTACTAGATATATATTGGATCAGATTTTAACATCAATGTAAATTATCAATAATTTGATTATACAAAATAATCAAGTTTTAATAATTTTGTCTATAATGGATTAATTTAATAAAATGTAAATTTGTCCTTTTATGTTGTATTTTGGTAGACTCTTCCTTTGCTCAAAGGCTTTTTGTCTCATAAACATGTTCAAAATAATCAATAGAAATATAGGTGAAGACCAATGTTCTAAGTGTTATATGCAAATTGCAATAAACTAGAAATGTTATACCTTCTTATACAAAATTATGTTCTTTGCTATATTTTAGCATTCAATCTTTGGAAGGCAGTCTATACTTCTACAATTTTATTTCACTTAATTGTGCATTGACCAGTGGGTACACTCATTTTCAGAGTCTCTCTTCCTTAGATGAACTAAAAATAGTAGGTTAAAAATACACTGCGTGGTAGGTGAAGAGATAGAGAATGTACTTGTAAAGATACTTTGTGCAAGCTTTTTAAGTATCTTCAACTTTTTACACATTCCATACAAACCTCAGCCTTGGCTTGCACTTGCCTAACCCCATTTCTCACTTGCCTTTATGCTTATAAAACTCTCAATAAATCATATGGTTTTTGTCAAAAGTCATGAAGCAATAACAAGATATATCAATTTAGACTAAAAGTAAGAAATAGGCCACTCTAAACACTACAAGTATGATAATAAGTTCTAGAAGCAAACAGAGGCATCTCTCTGAAAAGTAAGGAATAGAACTCTGTGGAGAAAGTGAATAAAAATGACAAGATACTTTGTGGTCAGTGATACTGTTATTTGTCACATTTTCATTCTTTATCCCTTGCAAGTCAAAGAAGATGCTGTCACTCAGGGTTGATCATATGAAGATAGATGATTCATGGGTTATGTTTTCTGGGTTATGTTTCCATCTTCACATCCTTCTGTGTATATTATAATTGTAACCTCCGGTGACTGACATTAAAAATGATGAAACTCAAGAAGAAGGAAGACCAAAGTGTGGATGCTTTGGTCCTTCTTAGATTGAGAAACAAAATACTCAGGGGAGCCAATACTGAGACAAAGTGTTTAGTAGAGACTGAAGGAAAGGCCATCCAGAGACTGCCCCACCTGGGAATCCATCCCATATACAGTCAACAAACACAGACACTTGTGGATGCGAAGAAGTGCATCCTGACAAGAGCCTGATGTAGCTGTCTCCTGAGAGGCTCCACCAGACCCCGACAAATACAGAGTTGGATGCTCAAACCCAACATTTTAACTGAGTATATGGTCCCCAATAGAGGAGTTAGAAAAAGCACTAAAGGAGCTGAAGGGGTTAAAACCTTTTAGGAAGAACAATACCATGAAACCAGGACAACCCAGAGCTTCCAGGAACTAAACCCCCAACCAAAGCATACACATGGAGCAACCCACGGCTCCAGCAGCATATTAGGCAGAGTATGGCCTTGTCAGGCATCAATGGGAGGAGTGGTCCTTGGTCCTTTGAAGGCTCATGCCTCAGTGTAGGGGAATGTGAGGGTAGGGAAGCAAGAGTGGGTGGGTGGGTAGGGGAACACCCTCATAGAAGCAGGGGAAAGGAGATGGATTATGAGTTTTGGAGGGGAGCAGAAAAAGGGATACCATTTGAGGTGTAAATAAAGAACATACCCAATTAAAAAAGAAAACAAACAGATATGTTATTACACAATCCAACTAGAAAGTAAGAATTGGAGGTATAATAGAACACATGTGGTATGAAGCAGGGGGCATTGTCCTGTGGGTTAAGGAATAATGAAGGGTTTGGAGCAGAGGAGTGGGAAAGAGAGATAGCCATGAAGTGGGTGATCAGAACAAGTGATGTCAAAAAAAGCTCATGAGGGCCTACTAGTTTGTGTGTGACTTAAAATAAAACTAAACAGAAAGAGTTTGAGTTATTTTTTTAAAAAATTATGGACATTGTGTTTGGCTAATTTCAGTGGGAAATATTTTATTATTTGCAAGGTTTTTATTTTTTAGTAAGTTTTAAAAAAAGGTGTTTGAACAGAATTACCCTGCATAAGTGGTACTTCTTGTTTCCATAAAACACAGGTTATGAAATGAAAAAGTACAATACATATACTTGAATACGTTCCTATGAGTTAACAGTCAAAGATGTCCTAAAACTCTTCAAAATAAAATGGGCTACTGCCCATTATTGTGAAATTACCAATAGTTTAGAGTTGTTGAGGAATAAAATATCTGTGGGTTTTTTTTTTTTTTTGTACTGATTGGTTAAGTGTAACAGTTGGATTAATCAGAAAAACCAACAAAGTAGTCAACCCATGAAAATTCACCAAGAATTAAACAGCACACCAACAGGCAGCACCATGTCCTCACGAGGATGACTATCTTCTAACTGTGAGGGCATCTCATTATGCTGAAATGAAAAATTAAAGTTATACACTTAATTAGGCAATAAATCATTTGGTTTAAAAAGTGTTGAAGTTATCATAGATCACCCAGTATAATCAGGTTAATTACATAAGTCTTTAACTACAAAAGACAGGTGGAAAAGGCAAATTTTGTATTGACACATGATGTGGGAAACCAGTTATGGCAGTCATCAAAAACTGAGGATTCTCATGAGCTCAGGAAGTGGGCAGAATCTCAACGTGTAGAAGCTTGGAGACAAGATTTTCTGTTAGTAACTCTAGAAAGGATTTTGAATTTAGCCCAAACTAAATCATATTATACTATAAAACTATAACTATAATACTAAACAAAAATATGTCTCATCATAAATCACTAAGTTTGTAGTAATATCTAATGGAATGGATAGGACCTATCAGAGTGTAGAGTTTGAAGACAGAAATGTCTTAGCCATGAGATTCTTTTTCTTGCTATATGCACCATAACATCAACTATCAAATTTTCACCTGATATGTTTCTTAGTGCTGTAATTGATGTAGAAAATTTAGAGTGTAGCATATTTTTAGAACAAAAGAAAGCTTGCTTATCATTTTCTTTAAGAATAATAAACTTCTTTAGTTTACAGTCTCTCAACTACTATGAGAAATATACCATCTGTGCTACCTCACATAATACATCTGGTCTACCTCAGATAATCCATGAAGTAACTAGGCACAAAGGGAATAAAGTCAAATATACTGATGTTCAAACTCCTGCTATGCTGTAACTAATATAGTATTTTTGATCTAAGAGTTTGATAAAACAGAATCTGTGAAACATGAAACAGTAATTGGTAGACAGACTGTAAGAGGAATAACATGAAACTTAGTGTTGGTACTCTTTCATTGATCTAATAGAGCATCGAATACCTTATGACTTTAATATGGAAATTGCATTTTTTAATTAACCATGAATTGAGGGTACAGCTAAAAGTGATGCCTATTTTAACTTTATTTATGAAGACAAACATCAATCTGAGTACAGCTTTTCTAATCACTTCCTTATGTGCCTTACCCACCAGAACATCTAAGTTGGCAAGGTACAACGACATGATTCAGCATATGTTCTTTTATTTAGTTGCTGTGTGATCTTGGAAGTTATGAAACTCAGCTGGGAAAAAGAGAGGTTCATCAGTCATATATCAAAATGTCAGCTTGACGTTAAATGAGTTAGTATGTGTAAAGTGACTAGAAGTCATCATATATATATATATATATATATATATATATATATATATATATATCTTAAAAAGTACATTTTAATTTTGTAAAAATTAATTGCAATTCAATGAGATTTGGTCAGCAGTAGTGAGAATTCCATCCGGCTTAGATTTTTTTTACTGTAATAATTTACTCATAAATCATTAAAATATAACATATGGCATAAAACAATATGAGGAGATTGTATAGAAAACCAGGAGCCATGTTTTGGACAAAAGGAATTTAGAGCAAATCTCAAGAATTTAACTAAAATCTATCGCTACATTCTGAAGTTACTGAATTCTCCAATCCATTTAAATACAATAAATCTGATTAACTCTAAAATTTAATGTAACTAGAGAAGATGAGATACTTTAAAACAACTATCATAAGGAGATTTATTCATAGAAGTAAATATAATACTTATGAAATAGAGGTAACATTAACATAAGCTATTTCCAAGAGCGGTGTAATTTTTTTTTCTTTTCAGTGAATGCTTGAAGGTTTCCTTCAAGCTCTTGGTTAATCTATTGATCTGTGAAGCACAGTGCACTCTAGGGAGGCAATTCAGTTGACGTTAAATCAACTGATGAGATGAATAATGATCATACTATTTGGTAATTAAACGTCTTACAAACCTTTTAAATGACTACACATCAAAAGAGTCAAATGAGGTCAAGCATATTTTATTTTTTTATTCCCATACTAATGCTATTAACAATCTTTAAAAATATGAAGACTACAAGGGCATACTAAAATTAATTTAATCTATTTAAAGATAAGGTATGCAGTAGCTAGCTTACTATTTGACTACATGTAAAATATGTGTTTTGCATACAGAGTGATTTCTATTCTTGTGTTTTGTTTTTAAGGATTTTTATAGGAATAACTGAAACTAAATTTTTAGTATGAGCAAGAATAAAAGAAAGTCATAACTAGTATTAATAAATATGAAGTGTAGTAAAAGTTATACCATTTATAAAAAATAACTTCAAGCTAGGTTTTCAGGACATAATTACAAATTACATTAAGGATATTAAAGGAATATTACTTTTAGTAAAATCGATACATTTAATTTATTTTGTCATCTAACACTGAACATCTCTCAACATATATGCACTGTTCTCAAGGGGATTAAGTATTAAAGTTTAAAATGTAACAAGGTAGGGCTGGACTGATGGTTCAATGGTTAGGATCATGGGTTGCACTTCTTGAGGACAAAAGTTTGATCCTAGCACCCAAATTATTGCTAACTACCTGTAACTCCAATTCCAGAAGATATGATGCCCTCTTCTGGCTTCCACAAGCACTGAACAAATATGTTGCCCATATACATATGCTGGTAAACAGCAATAAACATAAAATAAAAATTAGTAAGTCTAAAAATCATTTAAGTGTAAGTAAGAATACACCCATAATAAAGGTATTTGAAAAGGACTTTGTAAACTCTCAGACAGTTGCTTTACAATATCATGAGCACACAGTCCTACGGTACGAATTTCTAAATCTTTAAAGCAGAGGCAGCAATCTGAAATAATGTAAATTTTACTGTACTATACATATTTAACATGCTGTTAAATACTCATTTCCTTTATTTTAATCTTTTTTACTTATGAATCATTAAACCATAAAAACACTCAATACAATTATAATTAAACCTAGATAAAAAATTCAAATAATTGATAATAGAATCATGGTTTTATCATTTTTGTTAGAAAATAGGTTATTCTGTTAAAATTCTACTTTAATATTCTATGCTTTTGTAAAAGAAGTACAAAAAAAAAACCCATTCAAAGAATCTTGACTTATGAAAGGTATAATATGGTTGTCTTTAAAAATGCTAAATTCCTGAGCTAAAGCATAAGCTATGACATACTGCAATGTTATTATGAGGACTGTTTGATCAATAATATACTGACTTATGTGTATTTAGAGTAAATTCTATACAAGCCAGAGAATTGAAAATAGTTGAGAACAGAGGAAGAAAAACAGTTTGTGCTAAACAGATGCATAGTGGAAAATATTTAATTGCTAGAGAGAATCTTTGACTGAAAAAATAAGAGAGCAGCAGTCATATAATACCCTATCACACTTAAGTAAACAATGATAACATTTTGGCAGATAGAATTTCCCTTATGAGAAGAAGACCAAAGCATGAGTGATTTGGTCCTTCTTAGAAGGAGTATCAAAATACTCAACCAGAGCTCCCAGGGTCTAAACCCCCAGCCTGGGAACACAAAGGGAGGGACTCATGGTTCCACCAGTATAGGTAGTTGAGGATGGCCTTGTCATGCATCAGTGGAAGAGGAGGGCTTTGGTCCCTGAAAGTTTGGATTCCCTAGTATTGGAGAATTTGAGAGCAGGGAGGCAGGAATGGGTGGATGGTAGGGGCATATACTCATAGAAGTAGGAGGAGGGGGGATGGGAAAAGGAATTTGGGGGAAGGGAGAGGGAATAACATTGAAAGGTAAATAAATAAAATATCCAATAAAAAGTGTAGTTGAGCAGTCGAGATTTTTTTGTCAACAATTTATTATGAAAATTTTGTGTAATCCTCAAGGACAAGGTATTGTGGAAGAGGCCCATGAAACTAAAAAGACTGGTGAGACATACTGTTGCTGAGACAAAGAATAATGCCGACCTGTAAGCTTGCTGAGTGCCCTGATTGGGGTGACTGGGGAGTTGTATTGGACATAAGTTCCTGAACCACCTTTGCTTGACTTTATTCCAGATGGGACAAGCTGTCTTCCCTCAAGGTTTTAGACCTTGTGGAATAGAAAATCAAAAAGAAAAATAATGTCTCCTGTATTCTTCTTAAAGGTGACCAGCTATTGGGACTCAATCATGTACTGGTCTAGAAATCAATCCAATATGGGAAATAACAGTTTTGGAAGACTGGATCTGGACTTAGTCAGAAACATATTCTGAAGTTAGCTGTAGCTCGCTATAATGTTACCATAGCAAGAGATAAACTTGGGACAGGATCTGGATTTCAAACAAGGGTGAGTGCATGTTTTAAGGCTCTTTTAATTGTCAAGCTAAAATTGGTTTTGTTTCTTCTACAATATTTATTGTAAGTTGCATTGACTATATAATTTCCAATTGTGTTAGTGTATTGAAACCTGGCATGTCTGACACGGGGGTCCATCAACCAGCTTTTGTCTTACTACCCTGAGTATTAGAAAGCCTTGATTCACTGAAAAAAGCTTGAAAGTGCTGGAAGAAGTAAGTTAGGCTTTAAGCAGAAGGAAGAGTGTAGTGGGCTTGATTACTGCTGGTGTAACAGCTTTAATTCCATTAATTACTAGCACCACTGCTTCTGCAATAGCATTGACACAAGGAGTTAAGACAACTATTTTTGATAACCATGTAGCAAAAAAATGTTACTAATGTCTTGAGTATACAAAAGGATTTATAAGGTATCTGGAATTTTGGATGATGCTCTATAACCTATTAAAATTATCTGAAGGAGGTTCAGGGTTCAATAGTTAGGAGCCATCCCAAGTGTCATGACAAATATCATTAGAGTAGTGTTACTTTTTTTTTTTTTTACTCTGAAATCTTTATTAAGGCAGCATGATAGAAATGGGCCACCAGCCCAAACCTTGTAAAATTCACAATGATTGTCATTATAAAAAAAAAAAAAAAAAGGTTGAAGACACCTGTAGGATATTTGGCATAATTCTAACACTTCTCTGGGTATGTTAATTTGCATAGTGAGATTATGACTTTAAAGAATGCTGCTCTGCTGGGCTTTGATGCTGTAGATAATGCTGATAAAAATTATCCATGTTCTGAGGTCAGTATTTCCATTTTGGTCAAACCGCAGGAATGGCATATATAGCTTGATTAGGCTAGCCCTTCTTGTCCTGGGAATATTTTATTCCTTCCCTTCGTATTAAAGCTTGTTTCTAACTATATAAACAGGCTGGCAGCCAAAGTACATGACTCGAAACTGATAATGGACCCCCAGACAGAGTTATTAATTTAACAGGCTGGCAACCCAAGGACTGGTAAGATTCTGCACAGAGGCTTACCAACCTAAAACATAAGGACATTGCTTTGGATAATGCATCTTCCATGATGGGTAAGAAAGGCATTCTTGTCAGAATGGCCTAAGACAGGCTCAGTCTTGTTAATGAAATTAAAAAAGGGGAGAGGTGGAGAGCCTTTGGAGCTTCTTAGCACGAAGCTGACATGGGCCAAGGACAAGGAAATGGGTTGCTTGGCAGGAATATGACATTGGTCAAGGACAAGGAAATAGGCCTCAGGCAAGAATCTGACATTAGGTTAGAACAAAGAAGTAACTTCTGGTAGGAATCTAAATATTAGACTATATCAAAGAAGTAATTTCAGGAAGGAATCTAAATATTAGCGTAGAACAAAGAAATAATTTCAGACAGGAATCTACATTTTAGGCTAGAAGAAGGAAGTAGGCTTCAGACATGAAAATGACCTTGGGCTAGGACAGGGAATTAGGCTTAGATACTTTGGTCATCCTGATAAGCCTTTAGAAAAAGTGATCATGGGAGTGTTTATGTAATTGGGTTTAATGCCTTGTTTTTTCTTTGACTATTTGTGTTTATTGTATTGCTTGTTCCTTGATTATTTGCATCTATTTTTTATTGCTAGACCCTCAACCTAGAAATGACCTTAATATATGCATGAAATCAAAATGGTATAAAAGCATAAAGGAAGAGTGGGTATAGAATGGGTGGTTCTAGGGAGAAGAAATTGGGAAAGGGGATGACATCTGTATTGTAAATATATAGAATATCTATAAAAATAAATACCCTTAGGAATAAATAAAATTTATGTTTTTATAATCATGTTCAATTGACTAAATACAATATTTTGTACCAAGCCCTGTGTTTATTTAATTTTCAAGAATATTTTCATTTTCAGTCCATTTTTTATTTGTAAGTAAAGTATATTACATAACTCAGAAATTGCTTCATGTGGATTAAGTTAGTTTCCAGCTGCTTAATAGCACTAGTTCCACCACTTAAAAATTGTGTAACACTGGCAGGTTCCTTCCATTTTCTGATATTCACTCTTTCATCCTTAAATTGAAGTCAGTAATGACAGTCAGTATCCAAAATACCAGTAGTACATGTATCTAAGACTAAATTAATTTACATTTAGTTAGAACCCAAGGTACTGAATAAACATCAATAATGACAACAAATTGTATAACAATAAAAACAGAGAAAGGTATTTTTAGAATTCAGTTAAGCACAAGAGTAGTAGCAAATGAGGAATGGATAGAGAAGGGGTAAATGTCAAGAGGAGTACAGCGTCTTGATCACTAAATGTGGCTGGAAGACTACAGATATTCTCATTTGTGGTTCAGAAAATTTCTGAATGTCTACTGCCAAAAGAAGTCATTTTACACTCTCAGATTTTCCTCTCTTTACTTCGAAGAAAAAAAAGTCAATTAATACATACTTTATTAAGTTGCAGGCAAATTCAAACATAGACTTAAAAAGAAATAAATGGTTGAAATTCACAATAAGATGTACCTCTGGATGAAAAACAGAATTTGGATCTATGCTGACTAATATGAAAGAAATCCATATACAATACCAGAATGAAAGAATATTCAGAAGCTAACATATGAAAGTATTTAACAAATACTGCATAAATAATTGTATTCTATACTCTATCATATAAATTAAACTACAATGTCCCCTTTAGTTTTTTTTTTTCAATAGAACAACAAAGCATACCTATTCTTAGTCATTCCACATATATCTAGAAACAAAGACACTGGAACACTGAGTTGACTAAATCACAGGGAAGGAAAATAGTGAAAGTCACTGTCAAGTATCAAAGATTCTCTCGACTGCTAACAGAGATTAAATGGAAAAAATTCTCAATCATTTCTTTAAGATGATTCATTGTGATGGTAGAAAATTGGTGACTGGAGGCAGGCAGCAGAAACAGGAAGATACCAGCAACAGACTGGCAACTCCTTCTCCCTCACTTATCTCCCCCACACCCCACCCCACAGGGCATAGATCCCTAAACCTGTAACTCCAGTGCCCAGTCCTTTGAAATCTCAGAGCTCATCTTCAGTGACACACATTTTCCAGCAAGACCTCACCCCCAACTTTTCCCCAAAATAGTGCCAACAACAGGAGATCAAGTATGTAAATGCTGGAGACTTATGGGGGAACCTCAAGCAAACCACTGGAGTATGAAAGCATGCACCTGTTAGCATTTCATAGAGTTTCAGAGACTAAGGACACTCTAAGAATCTTTTATCCCCTAAATTATTTCAGATGATAAGGCATACAAGAATACATTTTATATTGGTCTTTGAAAAAATTCTGAAAGTTTCTCTTCTCCTCAAGCTACCAATATGTAAAACACAACAAAACCAAACCAAAACTTCACAGTACATTTCCCTAAAAAATGTTTCTAAACTTGAACACATAATCTTTATTAATAAAAAAAGGCCCAACTTTAGGATTATTATTGCTCAGTAGTGGCCAAGAATCACACCTATAAGGAATCTTAAGATTCTGAAGTGTACTTTGGAGAGTTCATCCATTTGTGTTGTTTATTAAATTCCCTGAAACTACTGATCCATGCACTTAAGTGGTATAGAGAGAGAAAAAGAGAAAATCCTCAAAATATTGTTGTTTTAATAGCTTTTTCCTATTGATTGTTCACAGATAACTTATTAATACCAAACAGCATCATAAAGTAATGATTTCATTTAACATTTTATTATACTTTTAAAAAAGTGAGTCTTATAGGTCAAATAATAACAGGAATATTTATCCCTTCTTATACTGAACACAAAACTTATTCGATCTCACTTCTTAGCCCTTTTCATGGGCTTAAACCTGCCAAATTATTCCATTTGATTTCAGAGAGTTCTCTTACAGCATTCTATTTTATTTATCTTATCTTCAATAAAATGGTTCAGTGACTGTCAGCAACTCTGAGACACCCTGAGTTTCAATCAATCTTCAGGCAAAGGCATCAATCTGTATTAGACCTACTGTGCTGGGAGTTTCATCTAGAGGTCAGAATAAGGCAGAAGCAGAGTAAAAATGAGAGCCAAGCTTAATGAAGCCACTGTGAAGAGAAAGGCCTCCTTTGGCGCTCACAGGCATGGTTTCTACAATACCAGGTACAGAGCTCTATACACGAAAACTTCCTTACTAAGACTGACAGCTGAAAAAGAGGCATCAATCTCCATCTGTATTTTACTTTTCCGTGAAATCTACAGTTCTTGTCAGTCCTCTATTTTCTAGCAGACAATAATAAAAACACTGTTGCAATCACCAAGCCCCTAAATTTTATAAGGAAGGAAAAGAATACAAAATAAAAATAAAAATAAAACACTAAACTAAAAGTCCTAAAGTCTTCTGTGGTGGTTTCATACACTAATGTACTGATACTAATGTGTCACTAGTTTCAGCAGACCTTCCCTCACAAATTTGGGTTGCATTTTAAATATAGCAGCTGGATTGGATTTTCACTACAAACAATCAAAAAGTTTGAGCGAGAAATCATTTTTGGCAAATGATATCATTAAAGACTAATTCCAAGAAATGTGGGGTAGAACTGTTAGATGCTGTAAAAAAATGTCTCCCAAAGTACCAACTTTGTAATAAGCTATGCTGGTTCATATTTGATATCGGCTGTGAAAGCAGATTATTGTAATGATGCTCTTCCCAGCAGATAAGACCATTAAAAAGGTACTTAATGTTCAGCTGAATTGAAAAGCAGGCCAGTAATAAATTTTGAGAGTTTTTTTTTTTGCATGTAACAGTATCAATATTTTGCAAGTGTTTATTTATAAACAGTAAATTTAAAATAATAAATACAAACTATTTTTACAATAAGAAGCTTCATTTTCATGGTCTTTTCTGTATTGTGGAGTATTTCTGCTCAGATACTATCCTCACATCAGCAGCAATGAAATTTAGAATGATGATTTAATGTGACAGTTTATATGAAACAACAACATAAAAGAGAGAAAGAAGCAAAGAAAGAAAGAAGAAAAGGAAGGGAAAAGTAAATTTGCTTTAAAAAAGCTGAATTGAAAGCAAACACACACACACAAGGCTATATGAATTAACCACAATGAAGGCAAGCATGAGCATGTAGCTGAAGATTCACATGTAGAACTAATACGTAGAACAAGTTAATAATCTAATTTTTACATGATTCCAGAGAGCAAACTGGTCTGCAGTCTGGTACCATGGAAATAAGAAATGATTTTTTTAAAACCATTAATCCTTAATGCTAAAACATAGGTATCCGCAAACTCATGGGAGAAAGAGAAAGGTCCAAAACATAGGTATCCGCAAACTCATGGGAGGAAGAGAAAGGTCCCACTGCTGCCGAGTTGGTGGTCTTTTCTGCATAACCATCACTAAAGGGGTGGAGCTGCTCAGTCACAGGGGTAACTTCAGTAGGAGGGTCAAACTGAAGCCTGCCTAAGAGCATAGAGATTGGTGATGCAGACAATGACAGCCAATCAGGAAGTGCAACTTGGAGGAAACTCTTGGGACTAATGGAAGATCAGTGAAGGACATAAAAGATGCTTCCCAATAGTGAATTAAAGGATCTAACTGTCACATTCTCACCTGCTCCCAGAGTCTAAGCTGTTGATTCTGAACTGTCTCAACCATTGCCCACAAGGGGGATACTGGGCAGGGCAGAGGACTCAGGCAACTAACTTTTATAATAAATGACAATGTTCATTTTCATAGATATAATAATTTTAAACTTTAACATAGTAAATTGTTCAAATTTGAAATTGCTGCAAGGATACAAACAAATAAATATAACAACCAAATCTGTGTTTCTAATTAATTTATTCTTCCTGTAATATCTCAGTTTCAAGGGCTGATAATTCTATAAATGCTCAAGAGTAAAAGCTTCTTAAAATACACTTTTCTATTATGGTAAGCCTCTGGCAGTATGCATATGCATTATTTACAGCAATATGTGGTTAATGATCATTTAGACCTGTGGAAACGAGGACAATCACTACAAACACATCACTCCCAAACCTTAATTAGCAAGTTTCAAGCAGTTTTGGGAACTGCACAAGAATATAAATTCCCTTCCTGGAAAAAGTGTCATCATTTTTCAAAAGTAATTTATCTCCTGGTTCATAAATAATCTTCAGGTAATTTATGCTTTGTTTTATTTACTTATTTATTTCTTCATTTATTTTATTTAACTTTAAGCAAAGCAAACTAAGATTTACTGAGGAAAACTTATTAGGAACCACACGCATAGAAATTACTCTGAAGGGGTCTGGGCTAAATGTTATTTCAACTTGACACAGGTTAGAGTCATCTCAGAAGACTGAGAAAGTGCTTCCGTCATGTAGACAAGCATGCTGTGTACATCTTCTTAAATAGTGATTTATTGGGGATGTCCTTGTCATTGTTTGTTGTACAACCCCTGGGCTAGCGGTCCTGGGTTCTTTCAGAAAGTAGGTGAACAAGTCACAAGAAGCAATCTAGTAAGCAGTACTCTTCAGTGGGTTTCTACATCCAAGTTCCTAAACAGTTTTGAGGTATTGCCTTGATTTCCACCAAGGGACTGTGATTCAAGATATGCAATAGTAAAACTAACTAGGACATCAATTAGTACCAGGAGTAGAGTATTATGACAGACCTAATTATGTTGTTTCTGGTAGGATTGTAGAAGGATGTTGGAACTTAAGGAAAAAAAAAAAACAACAAAAAAAAAACAAACAAACATTGAGTATTGAAATTTTAGTAGGCTGTAATATTGGAGCTTGGGAGATAATGGTGAAGGCAGCACAGTTCATTGAGGCCTGGCTTGTAATGTTCAGAAGAAAATATATTTTTTGGGTAGTTTGCTATTTTGAATGTAGGCTTTGTCTTTCTAGTCAGCTGGGGATGAAGAATCAGCCACAATTGACAAGAAACTGGCATCACTGAATTGAAGTTTTTGCTTTATTGAGACAGATGATGGTATCTAGCAGGAGATGAGAAGTTACTACAGCAGCATTGTGGTAGAACATTCTTGGGTTATTTCCTCAGGGAGAGCACACAGAAGCTGTGCTCCAGAGACAGCCAAGGTTGTACATGTTGTTGGCAATCAAACTTGGTAGTTTAAGAGTAACCAAGGATGTACTGGTTTTGAAAGTATGTAGAGTGTTGAAGATGAAGGAGATGATCTGAGGCTTGGCTCTGTGAAAGACATGAAGATTCTGCTGGTGAAGGTGACACCTCCATCACAGCTGAAGCCCCAGGATTGAATGCCATCATGAAAAGAGCCTAAGGGTAGCTTATTAATGAAAAGAGTTACAGTTAAAGCTATAGCAGAGGAACCTAACATTTTAGATATGGTAGTACCATAGGATTACTGCTAAAGACAGCAAAGGCAATGGAGTGGAGACACCATGAACAGAAGAGACGAGCTGTATGTTCTGAGGCTTTAGGAATAGTCCAGAAGATCAGGAGTGAACTCTGACATTGTACACTGAGTTACTTTCACTGTAGGAGCTGGTTTTGCGTTGTTTAGTTTGTGAATCTGCCATGGTTATACCCTATTGGAATAAGAAATTCCGTGATTTATTTGGATTTTACAGGGGCCTGTAGTTCATAAACTTTGAATTTTTAAAGAGATTTTTTGGATCCTTAAAGTAAGAGGGTTTTTAAAGAGACTGAATTTTAATGTTTTTGAATTTGTAAGGAACATGGGACTTTTAAGTTTACAATGTGTTTTATATTGTGATACTTATTAATAAGTCATCTTGGAGAAAAGCATAAGAGAAAGATTATTGTTAAATAATGTTGTATTGGTGTGTCAACCGGGAGGAGGTACTTTATTTTAATATAAATCAAAGTATCTCTGAACCCATACAAGTACATATTTTTTAACAAGAGGAAGCAAAGGATAACATCAAAAGTACTTCTAAAACTTGAGTATGTCAGTGTAACCACTATCTTTATTGCGAATGGTAATATCTCATGCCATACAAAATTTTAGGTGGTAAAAAGCAAGTGTTCCAAAGTTTTTATTACTAATTATTAGCTATGAGCCACAGGTAAATTACTTTTAGAAATCATTTGAGTTCTTTGTTGTCTCAATTCTCCACTTGTCAAATGAAGATTACAGCCTCAGCTTCACTTCACAAAGGCAGCTAATGAGATAAAGCATTCAAAACAGGTCACATCACTTTGAAAATTATAAAATTTTGCTAAATGTCCAACGATTTTGTGTTCTGTATTTTATAATGGGATAAAGTTGGTAAAATAACTACACCACAAGTATAGATAAGGTACAAAATAAAATAAGTGGAAATATTTAACTCTGAGAGATGTAGATACACATACATCCCTCAGTGAGGTTATGATGACTCAATCTGGAGAAAGACCTAGAAATGAGAATTGAGCAATTTATGAAAAAAAATGAGGACTCAAGGCTTGCCTGTGAAAAGGGAATCTACACAGAAAAATAATTGAAGAATTCAAGGCATAATGATTCCCTCCTTTGGGAGGCTTTCTTCAAAAGAAGAGAGAAAGAAATTAAGGATGAGAGTTGATATTACAAAAGACGTCTATAATAAAATTTTGTGCTGGGCCTAGCAGTGGCACAGGCTTTTAATCACAGCACTAAGGAGGCAGAGGCAGGAGGATCTCTGTGAGTTTGAGGTCAGTCTGTTATATATAGACAGTGAAGTTCAGCATGGGCTGAGATAAATAGTAACACTGTTTCAAAAAATAGAAATTTGGTTTTTTTGCACCTCATATCCAAATATTTATTTGACCCAAACATGCTTAGCCTCCAAGATTAGAGGAAAATATTTTCATTTAAGGTAGTCTGGCCATGGAGTTGCATATACACATAAAACACACACACACTTAAATATGCATATATGAGTGTATATGTACATATTGTATGTATAAAAAACATGTTATATATAAATACATATATATATCCAATACAATTCAACAGTAACACAGAAAACATAATTTTATATAAATATTAGAGATTGAAAATCGTTTATGTTGGCTTTGAAAATATCAAGGGAAACTACAATGAAATTTAAAGATGTATAATATTATTCAGAAAATAAATTCTTCCTGAATAATTAAACTTTTTAGCAGTAAAATTCATTTGGAAATTGTCCAAACAAAGTTATGGAAGTAACATATATTTTTAAAAGAAAGTTTTGCTGTTATATTATGTGCTCCCCTGTAGTTTTCTCAGCATGTCTGGTTCTCTTGACAAAGTCAATATAAATTATATTTATCTAACATTATGTCATGGATAAAATTTAGCGGTCAAGTGCTTACTTAGCATGTGTCTGACAACAGGTTTAATCTGCAATAACACACACACAAACACACACACACGATCATGAATATACACACACGTGGACGCACACACATTTACATGCCCACTAGTAATAATGAAAATACCGGCTCTCAGAAGCCAGTACAATGGTAGCAAAAAATATACCAAGTGATTTTTCTTGCAGTCAATGTGTTGCACAGTCAACTGTTCAAAACAAAGTTTCAAATTCTTCTGTGATAATATTTAAAAAATGAGAGCTATCAGCCAGCAAGGGGGAAGTTGGAAAGTCAGTCACATCAAGAGTGATAAGAAACCTTATGACTACAGATGGATACACCTCTGTGGTCCATTAGAAACTCTATTACATTGGATAAATAGATTTAACCAAAATACTAAGGAGTAAAGTATACATTAAAATACCAGGAAACATAGCATAAAGCGCAAAAGAGGGCTATTACCAAAGCATCATTTACCTTTCTCTTTCCAATCTTCTACACACCTTTCAAGTCAACCTCGGAATGAATTTCTAAGTGCATTCAGCCCCAGCATCACATTGGAGGAGGAGCCCTGTGAGTAGAGATAAATAACTGTTACTATTAGCCTTGTATATGTATCCCAATGAGTACAGTCATTAAACAAAACAGAGCCTAATCATACCCCAAAATGTATTGCTTAATTTATGTGTAATTTGTAAATAATCAAATCAGTGTGAAAAGCATTAGATTTACTTTTATTTTAGAACTTTAAGTCTCATTGTTGAGAGTACCCAAGATGCCTTGTCAGGAGGTTCATATTTCATTCCTCTTCTTACATATATTTGGAAGGTTTAAATTTTCATGCTTAGGTTTCATACTTTATAAAATAAAAGTATTTGTTGTAAGATCCCAACAGAAAACATGACTGATTTCAGCTCTCTCTTCAGCACATACTTAATAAATTATATAAACCTTTCCACAATTAACAAATTGGTAGTAATTATTTTCTCTTTTCAGCATATTATAAGGCTTATTATTTCAAGAATAATTTGAATTTCTATTTTCTTATTCTATCTCCTACTTGGTCAGTTTGTTTTCCTGGTGTCTTCCTCTTTAATCTGAAATATTTGTCTCATAATCTTTCTTTGGCTAAATACATTTGTTTAATAAAGACATGAAGCTTTGTAGGACTTATTGTTATATAGATAGAAAAAATGTAATCTACCTGTCTATTCTGATGAATAGGTAATTATGGCATAGAGAGTTGAATCAACTCTACAGTTGGAACTGGAACGGAATGGAGTACTATGCTTGATCAATAATGTCTGATCCAAGCATTGAACTGGTTTGAGTAGCATCATATGCTACCTCTTCTAAGAATCTGGACATTATTATTTTAAAATGCATTTAAGCTAAATAAACCTTTATTCCATGAAACCTTAGTAGCATGAATAGCTTGTTAACACTGAGGAGACATGTTTAAATTGCAGTGGCAAATGCTCAGTGCTACTATGACTCTTCCTCAAGTGTCACTGGTGTTCCACAGTGCCCTAAGTCTTCTACAGATCATATTTCCAATCTCTATGTTAAAAACAACACTTAAGGTAGACTGATGACATAAACTGTAAGGTAATTCAACTACTTCCCTTTGCACCCTACCATTTGTTGTTCTCTCTCTTACCTACATTTCTCTCAATATGAAGATTTTCCACAAACATGGGCTTACTCTTCATATACATTCCTTATGTTACTATTTCTCCCATAACCAATTCTGTATGACACCAAAGTTTATTAACTTATTATTAAAATATAGATGTCTAGACCATTTTTAAATTCATATTGCATTATTTTTCTTTTTCTGCATTCATAGTTAACAAATTTCAAATCACTCTACTAGATTTCCTCAACATGTTGGACCATAGTGACTCATGTTCTCTCTCTAAAATAGATAATAATAGTTTTCTAAGGGATAATTTTTGCTAGAAGCCACACAGTACATAAATTATTTTAAAGATTTTTTTTTATTTCTAGAATACTTGAAAGGCTTAGAAGAAAATTCTACAGTAGTCTGTTCTGTGTGGGTTTTTTTTTGCATTAGGCATTCACATGAGATCAATATGATAACATCAATTGTTTATAGAAACACTGTAAAGAAGAAAATAAATAGGTAAAATTTGAGGATAAACATTCTTTCTCATAGGTGTTGTGGACTTGGTTTATTGCTTATATTATGTTAATTGGTTTCCCAAATTACACAGAAATTCATATTTCTGCATGTAAGACATGGCGGGTCCCTGCCTCCAATTGATTCTAATTGGTAAAGTTGCTGGAGGCCAATAGCAGGGCAGGGAGACAGAGGTGGGACTTTAGATTTCCAGGCAAGAGAATCCAGGGAAGAAGAAAAAATTAGAATTGTCATTGCCATGAAAAAAATAAGAAGCAAGACTGAAGGCTATAGAGGCAAAAGCATACAACTATGTAACTGGGGAATAGCAGCCCCAGCGCCCCTTGCCCTATGTTTGGGTTTGGGGTAGCAACGATAGAATATGGATTTTAGTAATAATAATTCAAGCGTATTGGAGGGGGAGGTGTTAGCAAGGTGGAAGTTTGCTAGTGTCCCAGACATTGTGCTCTTTAATGCATATTAAAATAGACGGCTGCTTGTGTCTATCACTGGGAATCCGGAACAGTGGGCAGGTGGCTAGGAAGCACACTGCTAGCAGTGGGGCAATTTGAGTACAACAATAACTAAACAAAACACATAGGTATGTGAGGAGGTGAGAAAAATCTAGAATGAGTTGGCAGAGGGGAAAAACAATATATGTCATCTGGTCTGAGAACAAGGGACATGAGTATGACAAAAATTTTACAAAAAGAATGGGGGGGGGGAATTTGTATTTGTAAAGGTTCAATGCTACAAAGTTACCAACAATAGAAAGATATTTATAGCAGTTTAGTATCCTGATTATGACTGTAGCATCTTTACATGCTATGAATCTATACTACTGCCAGGGAACATAGTAGGCAATCAATAACTATTTGTGGAACGGATGTATTGCTTTATGAACAAATAACTACAAAGATGAACAGGTGTGAGAATTTAAAAAATGAATTTTATGTAGAATAGAGAGTAAATTTAAACCAGAAAAAAGATAAAGACTTAGATAATCAATCATGGAATTAAAAGGAAAATGGTTAGAGCACCAGTGTTTCTTTTACAAATGAACAAAACTAGGCATGCAGAGTCAAGTTACTATTTCCAAAGACTTGCAGAAGAAGATGAGCATGAACTGAACCTATGTTCTCTGTCTAGCTCACTGCCTGGGAGGCCAGCTGCCTACTCGACAGAAAATAACAAACAATAAAGAAATAAACTTTCCACTCCTGAGAGCTGCACATAATCGATCAGGTACAGTACACACTTTCCTTGACTCTCCTTAATGTAGAGAGCATCCAGATATCTAAGTCTGCCTGCCATGAATTAAAAATGATCAAGAATAACTTCTCTTTTGGAGTTGTTTTTTTTCTATGAACTCATCCTCTACCTACAAAAGACCTTCGATGTACATAACCATCTATACTATTCTTCTCCGTGTGGTCCTCTGATAGTAATCAAAATTCTGCATCTAGTTGTCCTGTTTTGTTGAATAAGGGGCAGATGGAGCATAAAGAAGAAAGAAGAACAGTGTGAGAGACAGAGAAGTGAAATAAATGGAAGAAAGTTGTTATACCATCTTAAAATTCAAGCAGAGAGTTGAGAAAGAAATATCAGCCCCATACCTCAGCTCTCCCACATGCAGCAGTCCTGTTTCCCAGTATGATTGTTTATAGAAGCAAAACCTTGCTTCCAATAAATCCAATGGCATTCTTTGCAGAATTAGAAGTACACACACACACACACACACACACACACACATGTTTTATATTTCAATGTGTATATACATATGTATATGTACACATTTCTATATTAGAGAAATATTTTATATGAAACAAGATAGGGGGATAATTTAATATCAGGAAAGAAAGTGACCAGTGAGCAGGAAGCAAAGAGAAGAAAAAAGAGAGGCAAGACACAAAATATGAACAAAATACGACTATGTATATATGATGCCATTATAAGGAAATCCATTGTTTTGACGTCTATCTTAAAAATAATAGTATGCAAAGTCCAGAGTAAGGGAAGTAGCACATATCTGACTCCTGCCTGCTGTTGGGTATCTTCTACTTCAGTTGGTTTTCTTGTCCAGCTTCAAAATGATAGTTTTTGTTTTATTTTATTATATTTTGTTATATTTTGTTGTTATCTCTTAGAAGCATGTTATTTTCTGAAAGACAAAAAAAAAGGAGTGGGTCTGGAGGAAGGGAAGGTAGGGAAAATCTGAGAGGAATAGAGGAGAAGAGACCATAATCAGGATATATTGTATAAGAAATGGATTTATTTTCAACAAAAGGGGAAAAGTAAATTCATAGAAAGAATAATATACTCCAGTGATTTTTAAAAGACAACGTAATAGCCACTGTCTTAATTCAACACAACACAGTGTTACTTTTAGTATAGAATTTCAAGTAAAATTAATTAGGGATATGTATTGTGGAGTTTATAGAAATACAGAATACTGTTTTAAAAAGTTGATGTGAAGATTTTACCATTATTTTAAGAGGATGGAGGACCAAAATTTTATATATTGTATTTATTAATAGCTTCATCTTACAGTGATGACGATATTCTGCAAAACTATGAAGCATAAACAAATGTATAAGCATATACTGAAGAGCTAGGGATAGATTTCTTCTTAGGTTGGTTCACAAATTAGTCTTTTGTCACTCAAATAGATTACACAGGTGGGACTATTGTTCTGGTTGTTAAGGAAAGTTTCTTTAATTATAATAATGACAAACACACTACCATTTATCCACACGGAATAAAGCATATGTACAACAGACTATGCAAGTTATATTCCATTTATAGTGATCTACTCTCGGGTTAATAGCACAGGGATATAAGAAAGTAGAGTAAATGATACTTCAGGTACCACCAAATTATTTTCAAAACATCAATGAGATCTATTCAGAAACATTGAGGTAAAATAAAGCTTGCCTTAAAGAATGGTTTCACTGAATATTGGTTAATATGAATACGGTTCAAAATGTTTACTGAAGCTTTCGTAGTTTGTATAGGAATGGCCCCCTTCAAAACACATGTTTGAATGCTTGGCTCATAGTGAGTGGAACTATTAGGAGAGGTGGCCTTGTTAGAGGAAGGTATCACTGTGAGGCCTGGTTTTAAGGTTTCATGACTCATGCTATGTCCAGTGTGGCAAACAGTTACTTCCTGCTAGTTATAGATCCAGATGTTGAACTCTCATTTCACTCTCTATCACCATGTTGCCTGCAAGCCAACATGCTTTCTGCAATGACTATAGTGGACTAAACTGTGGACCTGTAAGCCAATACTAATTAAATTTTTTCCTTTATAAGATTTTCTGTGGTCATGGTCTTTTCACACCAACAAAAAAATTAACAAAGACAAAGAGTAAGATTATTTTATTTAGAGTCATTGTTTATACTTGTTACATTTTTGTAGAAGCACTATAAAATGCTTAAATATAAAGTTTAGAAAGATGATTCTGTCAAAGAAAATAAAAATCATAATTAAATAAGAAAACAGGACAATAATATTGCTAACACGGGGGGAGGACAAACAGACTATATAAAAAGGTACCCTGCTATGAAAATTACTTTTCCAGCCTTCACTAACAGCAAAAATAAGTGTACCTAGTAGAATAGCATAAAAATGCATTGTCATATGTGCTTAAAATGTGTAAAATATTTTACACATTTATGCTCCCTTTAAATTTACTTTCAAATAGCATAATGCCCCTTTGTTCCTTGAGTCCTTGCTGTTCTGGACACCAGCTATGTATAAAACCTGTGGTCAGGTGAAGACACAGAAATAAAGACACTCTTTCTTTTGATTGTGCTTTAACAATAGGGTCCAAGGATAGTAAATATGGATTTGAGTGACTGGTACTTTCCAAGATGAAAATAGGTGATGTAAATATGATGCAATGTAAGCAAAGGAAAGTTTGTGATACTATTTGCCAAGTGAAAAACATTATTAATGAGACAGGTATAGGAAGTGACATACATTCCAGACACACAATGGACTTTTCTCAATTGTCTTGCAACAACGAAAAGAATTCTTGTAGACTTAAAAATAAAGACTGGTATATCTATAGCTTTGTTACATTTTGTAAATACTACCTGAACTTGCCTATTTGGATGTCATTGAAATCTACAAAAAAGTTCAGAAAAAAACAGAGCTTCTCCTCTCTGTCAGAATGCAAAAGGCAATGTAGTAATTTGAGAAAATTGTCTATGTAGCCACTGTCTTCATTCCAGAGCTGCGTTGACATGTCTGTTTAAATCCAACACAGAGAAGGAATACTCAAATCTCAGCAAAAGTCTTTTAGTCTGCATAAGCAAACTTAAGATCATTAGCATAAAGCATTTTCCACTGAGATATTGATATTGATAAATATTGCATCAGATGGATAAGCCTAGATGACTTGAGATTTCAAGTTGGGTTAACTATATGCTACACAATTATATCCCCCAATTTCTTCTTTAGAAAGATAATTTTGCCATTTTTTCAGCTTCTATTTTTTTATGAATGTAAGAAAATATATTTATTAATAAGTATTGAACTACTGTTTTTATGATATAATTTTCAATAGTATAACCAGCATATGATCATTCATAAAATAGTATTTATTTACTTGATGCTGTATGGATATTAAAGTTTTGAACTAAGAAAACTCTGACGTCTATTATCCCCAGTTATTTATTCCATGCTTTCTTTTCCTTCATTGGCTACTCATTTGAGCTTCTATTTACATTGATCTGCCTTTTCTACGTAACTTCAGACACCTCATCAAATGAAATGAATATAAAAAGTATCTCAGGGATGCATGTGTTGACAGCTTGGTATTCAGATGATGACCCAGATGAGAAAAATGGGATCATGAAAGTGTTGATGAAGCATCAGTGGATTATTCTATTGATGAGCATAGGTGGAAGACTCCATTCATGAATTCACAGGCGTATGGGCTACTGCTGAGTATGGAAAGCCTGGAAGATGTAAATCTTGTCTTTAAACTTTAATTCTTTGTTTTATTTCATGTCTGTCCTAAACTGAATATATCTCGCCAATTCACCTTTTTGTCCCAACATTCTCCCTCACATAGGCCTAAAAGCAGTGTTTCAAACCTCTTAAAGAATGGGCAGAAATACAAATCTTTTTGCTATGCTTTATTTCTAAGTTATTTTGATAAGCTAACATACTAGGTTGAAATATTATTTTTCATAAAATCTAAAACTCTATTTTGAGTGTGACATATTTTAAATGAATGATGATACTACATGAAAGATGGCAGGAAGACATTCATGTTATATTGCAATTATAATCAATTTACATTAACTATAAAGTGATATAGAGTAATTTGAAAGGGAATATGGACTTGCTGACAGTGACAATTGCTAACTCTATGATACAAGTAAAAATATATTATGTAACATGCCTTTACAGCAGATTTTACAATGAAAATGTCTCATATACAAAGTTAGCCTTATTATTTTCTATTAACAAACCTAGTACTATTTGGAATCAAAACCTTATAATGTTCATCCCAATTCTCTCCAAAACAAGATAATTAGGTATAATTTTAACAGTCTATATACACTATCCTTATTAAAAACCACAAATATAATTTTTTAAAAAATAAAGAATATCTGAAGATGCAATATTGTCAGCAGGTCTTCCTTCTAAAATTTATAAATTCAGTTCAAACCCAGAAAAAAAATCTAAACCCAGTACTTTTGTGGATACTGACAAACTGATTCTGAATTTGAAAGCAGAGGTAAAATCTTAAAATAGTCATACTGTATCAAGGAAAGTTTGGAAACTCAAAAAGTCCTACTTTAAGGCTTATACTACAGCTTCAGTAAGAAAGACAGTATGTTGTCAGTGAAAGAAAAGATCAATGGGACAGAATAAAGGTACAAAAATAGAACCTCACAAATAGAGTCAACTGATATTTGACAAAGGCACAAAGATAGTCTTTTCAACAATTGGTGCTGGAAAAACTGGAAAAATATGAATCTATACACAAACCTTCCATCCTTCACAAAAGTTTACTAACTGTGGATTATCAGCCAAGGTGTAAAACCCAAAGCCATAGAACTGACAAAGGAGAGTAAATTGGAAAGTGAACAAATTTTATTTATATTGTTATCTTCTAATTCCCCAAGAATGCAATCTGGGGAACTCTAGATTAGTTGGACATCAGTAAAACTCAAAACTTCCACTTCATAACAACAAGAAAAACATGAACAATGTTAGGAAAAAATAACTAAACAGACTAATTTAATAAAGAACATTTATACAGAATGAGCAAAAAGTTCTTCAACAGCAATTATACGGAAACAAAAAGAAATATCACTATTTTAAAATTTAACCATGACCACAAAAATATCTTAGCAAAGTAGTTTTGTGGATAGCAAGTAAATACATGAGAACATAGACAGTCCATACTTTGTATGATGGTTGAAACCAGATTAAATGAAAAGTAAAGAAATATTAAATCATTATACACTTGGTAGGATGATGATATCATAAAACATGAATGCCCTGAAAGCTCATAAAATGTGAAACTTCAGGACTCCTCAGCCATTGCAGGTGGGAAAGCCAAACATCCCATTTTAGGAGAGTCCATCAGTTTCTTATAAACTAAATATTTATTCACTAACCAGCAATTGTCACCTTTGGTATTTAACTCAACCAAAAACATGTGCAGATGGAAATTGAGTGTAGATGCTAATGGGAGGTCCATTCATATTTGGTAAATTTGATATATCTTTCAAAAGGATAGCATGCAAAGAGACTTTGAAATATACAGACAATTGAGTATTATCAGTAGTAACCACGAGACTGAGCCAACTTAAGTCTGACTTGGCATTTCTTTCACAAAATAAATTAGGCCATTACTTTTTAATTTATCTTCAGAGAAATTCTTAGAATGAGAGCAGAGAACAGCCACATTCTTTGCCAAAGTAACACAAGGATAGTTTGTAGTTCAGTCGCTAACATTGTTCCCTTTTGAAATATCTTGATTTGGGCCTCCATATTTGCATGCTTCTCTGTATGTCTTCTAAGATCCTAATAAGATGCCTATTAAGCTTCATTTTCTACATTTATTGCTTTTCTAGTTCAAATCCAAAAGCCTTCTACATTCCTCCCCAAATAAGCACCATCAGGTCTATCACAGTTATCATTCCACTTGCATGTACCAACTTCTGATTTAGTTGTGTATCTGTTCATGTAATAAAATACCATGATCAAGGCATATTATAAAAGAAACACTTAATCGGGCCTATGGCTTCAGAAGGCTGGAGTCCGTGACAACAGAGTAAAGGCATGGTGCCAGAAAAGACTTTTGAAACAACAAAGCCCGCCCCCAGTGACATAACTTTTTTTTTTTTATTGGATATTTTATTTACATTTCAAATGTTATCCCTTTACCCCATTCGCCTCCCAACCCTACCCAGGAAGAACCTATCCCATCCTCCTCCTCCTGCTTCTATGAGAATGTGCTCCCAACTACCCCCCCCACTCCTACCTCTCCACCCTTAAATTCCCTCACACTCAACAGAAGGTGTCCAGCCTTCATGTGACCAAGGATCTCCTCTCTCACCTATGCCCTACAAGGCCATCCTCCCCGACATATACAGCTGGAGCCATTGGTCCCTCCCTATGTGCTCCCAGGCTGGTGGTTTAGACCCTGAGAGCTCTGGTTGGTTGGTACTGTTGCTCTCCTCATGGGGCCACAAACCCTTTCAGCTCCTTCAGCTCCTTCTTTAACTCCTCCACTTGATCAGATCAATGGTTAGTTGTGAGCATCTGCCTCTAAATATGTCAGATTCTGGCAGACCTCTAAGGAGACAGCTATATCAGGCTCTTGTCACCATGCACTTTCTGACATCCATATCAGCATCTACCTTTGGTGACTGCACATGGCATGGATACCCAGGTGAAATAGTCTACAGATAGTCCCTCCTTCAGTTTCTGTCCCACACTTTGTCTCCATATTTGCTTCCTCGAGTATTTTTTTACTCCTTCTAAGAAGGACCAAAGTACCCACACACATGATCTTCCTTCCTCATGAGCTTCATGTTGTCTGTGAGTTGAATCTTGGGTATTTCAAGCTTTTGGGCTAATATCCAATTATCAGTGAGTGAATACCATGTGTACTCTTTTTTAATTGGGTAACCTCACTCAAGATGATATTTTCTAGTTCCATTCATTTACCTAAGAATTTCTCAAATTCATTGTTTTTAATAGCTGAGTAATACTCCATTGTGTAAATGTATTATATTTTTTGTATACATTCCTCTGTTGAAGGACATCTGACATATCTTCTTAATCAAGGCCACAGATCCTAGTCCTTTCCAAATAGTTCTATCAACTAGAGGCCAAGTATTCAAACATATGAGCCTTTGGGAGTACCTCTCATTCAAGCCACCAGAGCATATTAGTAGACACAAAGTTAATTTCCTTCCATTCCCCTTGATCTGATCAAGGGGTTCCCAGTGGAGGAGTTAAAGAAGGAGCTGAAGGAGCCGAAAGGGTTTGTGGCCCCATGAGGAGAGCAACAATACCAACCAACCAGAGCTCTCAGGGTCTAAACCACCAGCCTGGGATCACTCTTTTTTTAACCTGTTATCATATTTTTTCTGCTTTTTTATTGGATATTTTCTTTCTTTACATTTCAAATTTTATACCCTTTCCTGTTCTCCCTGCTCCCAACACCCCGTATTCCATCCCCATTCCTGGCTTCTATGAGGGTGTTCCTCCACCCACCTACCCACTCCCAACTTCCTGCCCTCGAATTCTCCCAGACTGAGGCATCGAGCCTTTATAGGACCAAGGGCCTCTCCTCCCATTGATGTTCAACAAGGCCATCCTCTGCTACATATGCAACAGGAGCCGTGGGTCCCTCCATGTGTACTCCTTGGTTGGTGGTTTAGTCCCTGGGAGCACTGAGGAGTCTGGTTGGTTGATATTGTGTTCTTCCTATGGGGTTGAAAACCCCTTCAGCTCCTTCAGTCTTTTCTATAACTTCTCTCTATTGGGGACCCCATTGGGGACTTTATGCTCAGATCAATGGTTGGCTGCAAGCATTCACATCTGTATTTGTCAGGCTCTGGCAGAGCCTCTCAAGAGACAGCTATATCAGAATCCTGTTAGCATGCACATCTTGGCATCGACAATAATGTCTGGGTTTGGTGACTGTATATGGTATGGGTCTCCAAGTGGAGCAGTCATTGGATGGCCTTTCCTTCAGTCTCTGCTCCACACATTGTCTCCTCATTTGCTCCCATAAGTATTTTGTACCCTTTATAAGAAGAACCGGAGCACCCATATTTTGGTCTTTCTTTTTCTTGAGCTTCATATGGTCTGTGAATTGTATCTTAATTTCCCCTCTCAGCTTCAGGTGCTTCAGGTTATTTCTTTGGTCATTTCATAAAATTTAAATACCAGTTAGTTTTAAGACTTAGTTCATGGAATGGCATGTTGATGGGCTTACTGAACTGTAGCAATGGAAACAGAAAATTAAGATCATGGCACAGATCATGCTTTTCAAGCACATGAAGAGTGAATGCAAGGAAGACTATTGTTTTTAGAACACATGACATAAACAGACATAAAATGAGTTAAATCTCAATGGACAATTGATAGTGATGAATCATAGATAGACCCACAGTATTTCAAAAGTACATTTTAATTTATTCATTTAAGAGACATAATTTACTAGAAAAACAATAAAATATCAAAGTAAAATTTAAAACTAAAACAAGATCAATCTTTTGCTGTATCACATAGAAACAACTTAACAATAACATCTTCCTTTTGCACTCTAAGTAAAAAAGAACCTATTTCAAATATTTTAACTAAATCATTTTCCTGTCTCTATTCTACCTTTCATTAGTAAGATGATCTTCAAATTGTTAATATTTACTTACAAATTTATACTCTCTCTTATTCTTCCTCTGTTAAACTCTAAGCTCCAATTCATGTAAAACTCTGTTTCTTCTTGTTATCTTATACATAAAGTATATGTCCATTTGTTTGCTTCAAGTAACAATTTAAAATTATAAGAAACTTGGATAATAAACACGTAATTATAGAATATACAGAACTCAAAGTTATATGAGTAGCATGTAATATACCTGAACATGGTGGACTGATTCTTTTGTAGAGTATTTGTTATGTGTGCTTGGTCTGATTCCTTCAGAACAAAAGAACTCCTCCTTCCATAACTGTTGACTCTAATTCATTTATAACAAAATTCCATAAAAAGGTATTTTCTTTAAATTAATTATTCATTTCCCTGCCTTTAACATGATTCCATCAAATCAGTACTCTAACTGAGCATTAGAAATACACCAATTCAACTCATGAACACACATGTGTTACAGCTCTCACTGCTGATTCTTTATAAGGAGTAGCAGTGACAGTCACATATCAAAAGTGAATGACATACTGAAAGTGAGGCTATGCCTTCCAGGAAACTTACAAAATCTGAACTGCTTTTCCTTCCTATAAGAAGTGGGGTCATTGTCAATGATTAGAGTAAAAGTGGCAGGAACAGAGCAGGAAAGAAGCAACAGCTCTGCGAATATCAGAAACAATGTCTCTAGATTTCAACCTCAGTGTAAGGGACATGGCTAATAGAGCTCTGAGAACATCAGGAACAACGTCTCTAGATTACAGGTCCAGTGAATGGGACATGACTGCTCTTACCTGCTATGGCATTTCTAAGGGCACTGCATTCTAACAAACACTGTATCTTCACTGAGGCAAAAAAAATCAAACTGAATCAATAATTATATAGTGATTTTAAAATGTAGGCATTTTTCTTCAGTCTGGATAGTTAGTCTGATTGCTTGTTTGCCTAAATTCTGGTCAAATACATTTTCTAACATTCATCTGTATTTGGTGTATTTGATATTAAATATTTTTAGATATTAAATATGATAGATATTCCTATCTACAAAATGACTTGAAACCCATGTGTTATATAGGAACAAATATAAAATAATTTCTTATAATTATAGTTACTTAAAACATGAAATCATGGTTCACATTTATGAATGCATATCCACTGAACACAAATATATAAGTGAAATTAAGTATATGTATGCAATGAAATAACATTAAGTCTTCTAAAGAAAAAATATAAATGTAACAATATAGGTGAAGTTAGAAGATACCACTCTAAGTAACAACTATTCACAACAAGAGTACAGATACTATATTACTGCATATTTATGAAATACATAGACTATTCAAGTTAAAATATATCTGTTGTACTGTACTGGGTAGAGCTTGAGTGAGTAAGTAATTAGGACCTTATTCATTAAAGGGTAGATAATTTCAAATTTGGTAGAAATAAAGAAAATAACTAGACATAAATGATGGTGGTATTTTCCAGCAATGTGAATGTAATTAATGAGATTGAATTATACTCTTTAATTAAAAAGAAAAAAGTTATACATATTTTGACATACTTACATAATTTACATGTTAATGTATGACTAATTCTCTCAAGTTTAGATTTTCGATACCTAAATTATAATGTAAAAAAGAATAATTGAAAACTGCAGGAGCTGTGAATTATATAAGATTTGCTAAAATGATGCCCATTAGCTTTTTGATAGAGGATGAAAAGTAAGTTAGAAGGGGCAATGTTCTTTAGGAGCTGGGAAACAGCTGCTTTTATGGGTTGTAAGAACACCTTGCAGTGGTATACTATAAAAGATATAGAAGAGTAAATATAGCGACACATTATCTAGGAATGAGTGAGGTACATGGAAAGTTTTAAGTATAAATTTGTTGTAGGCATTTTCTGGCACATGGTTTTCTATGGATGATTAGAGTATTTAGTACCAATAATCTGCGTTTAAACATTTACAGAATATTGAGATTATGTCACTGAATTATTTATGTATGATCACGTACATTAAAATACTCGAGGGAATATCACAACCATTCAGAGTCAACACCTAAATGTTTTTTTCTTTTTGTTGTTGCACACACATACCTCTAAATCATTGAAATAATTTTATCAACTAATCCACTAATTACTGAAAAAAATAAGATACAAAATTTGGTAGAAATACAAAGACTATTATACTTTCCCACAATTTAAAAACGATAAGGTATAAATACACAAAGAAATAAATAGAAATGATCATGCAATCTGTGGAATGAAAGGGAAGATATAGAAAGACTTTACAAAAGAGAACCAGACCTAAGCATGAAGGTATGCATTAATCTTTAAAACAAGGTGTGAATAAAAAAAAAATACGAGTTTATTTGGAGAAATTAACAAAAATGGGATGGTCACATAAGATTGTAACCAAAGTTGGTAAGTATTTTTCGTATGTGAGCTTTTAACTTTTAAGCATTTTAAAGAACCTGAAACCAGAAAAGCTTTTCTTTATGTGGATAGTGTACATCACCATTTTTTTCAAAATGGAGAAAATGTAAATCATAATAACATACAAGTAAACATTATACTAACTAGCACATCAATGATAATCACTAAATATTAATTCAGGTTGGGATAATCCTCTTTTATAGTCATATACAGATGAATGCATGAAAAATGAATGCATGCTATAAATGTAAGTGTGAAAGAGGTTTTGAGTGTGGGCCACATAAAGGGATTTCAGGGACTCCTTAATTTCCACAGATTCACATTAAGATTTGCTGGTGCTTCATGCCATAGTGTTTATAATTCTGTCTCAGGGTCCCCATAGTTGGGTAGAACTGTTGGTTGCTTCCCTCTCTTGGAAGCTTGCATGGTACCTCCTTGTACCATGAAAGCTAATATTTAGGAAGGAGGTATTTAGGTCAGTACCAACAAAAAGTAAGGTGGGGCTAATACAATGGTTTGAAGACAGAAACGATAAGGAGGAAATGATGAGAGTATATCCAAATAGCAAAACATAAAATAATAAGAAGAAAAGATTTATGGGGTTGCAAGATACAATGTGACTCAAGAGGCTAGGAAGACAGTGTGCCCAGGGTTACTGAAGGCCACGGTATGTGTGTATTTTAAAAAGTAGACACATTAAATGTTCTTGAAAGAAAAAAAGGAAGGAAATAAGGGAGGAAGGAAGGAAGGAAGGAAGGAAGGAAGGAAGGAAGGAAGGAAGGAAGGAAGGAAAGGAAGGAAGGAAGGAAGAAAGAAGGAAAGGTTGAAAGACAATAAGAGAGAAACCCAAAAGGAAGCATGGAATGATAGACCAGTAAAAAAATGTGGAAAAAGTTTTCTGACAAGATAGAGTAAGTGTGTAAATATAGTCTTGAGAAACAAGGAACATATGTTTCCTACAGGATCAGTAAAATTTGCAAAATCAATCAGCAAGCTCCTCAGGATAGTGTACTAGAAAAGATGATAAAGAAATTCAAAAGGAAAAATAAATTTCAAGAGATATGTCATGTATTTTAATGTGAGATAAAGTGACCATTAAGTCATGAATGGAGGATTATAATAGAGGAATTTGTAAGTTAGACAGTGGTTTACACTTAACAAACCCAGCATCTGAAAAACCAATGCAAGTTCAGCACATTCTTAAGACCTTCTGGGGCTAAAAACAAGTTAATCTATTGATTTACTGAAAGTGGCCAAATTATAAAGTAATAAGGAAAAATATGAAGCTGAGGCAGTTCTAAAATCACACAGAAGTCCATTTAAAACTTTGGTGATGACAGAAAGAGAAATGAAAGAAAAAAGGGAGAGAATGAAGAATGGCCAGCATTTAGATATTAAGAAGTAGAAGTGGTGATGAGAAAAATACAGAGAGAGGAAGGTAAGGGCAATGGAACAATATTTCAAAGACATTTTCAGACTATTTCAGAAACAGTAAGTCAGGAACAAACAGAGTCCTTTGCTTGTTCCCTGTCTTATATGTCTTCTCCTATAACAACTGGGTGGCTGATGTTGCAGGTTGGAATGAACTGATTTTACAATCATCAGATCACAGTAACTTAGGCCTGCTTTTAACTCAATGAAAGTGTATATTGTCACCATTAATGACGTCTTCATTAACCTGCACTTCATAGCATTAACATCCTAGTATGAATTCCTCCATCGAAAGCTCAGTGCTTACAGTCAAGCCTGAGAACAGGAAGATTGTCATCAATGAAAATCTCATCTCTATCTTTTAGAAATGAGATCCCACCTCCATCAAAAAGTGATACTGTGAATGAGTGTGTTGTGGAAATCACTGGTATTTTAATCACATCCAGAATCTGGGTGGAGCTCTCTTGAAATATGAAAGACAAATAATCATTGTCTTTACCCCTAATGATGATATCATGAAATTGTAATGAGCACAAGATATATAAAACATGACAAATTTATCATGATTTATAGCAATTTCTCTACAACACCACATGCTATGTCTTCTGTAAGGTCACCCATGAGAACTTCAGATCATTGGAGGATCTCATGAACATATCATTAATGCCACAGAAAAGACAACAGTTGATTCCCTCTAGGAAATTATCTCCTGTGGATTAAACAGTGATACTTATTTTCTTCCCTTTGACACTGAAGTTTCTATTTCCTTCATTAACCACTTTATCAAGCTTATTGTTTATTACAATGCATTAGCTTAAGGAGCATCATTACACTCTATATTATGTGGAAAATTTAAAGAGTAAGTGCTCCTAGACCCCCAGCCAGCCAGAGAAAGAACACAGGCATAAAACCAAATGTTCAGTGACTCCATTCAACATACACTACTAAGAATCTGCCCTTCTCAAAGTACCGTATAAGATTATGTTACTCAGAGAACTGATATAAGATTATGTTATTTGTGCATGGATAGTCTTTACTATCCAAGCATAAACACATTTTCAATTTAAATTTAAAAATAAAATGTTAAACAATCACTTAATCATATCTGTTAGACATTAAATGTTCAATAACCATAGTTAACTATAGCAGAATTTTCCCTGTCCATTCAGTACAACAAGAAGCTTGTAATTGGGCCAGGAAAAGGGAGGTAGAACTAAGAATTTCAGAAATGGAGACAAAAGAGGAGGAAGAAAGATGGAGCAAGAGGAAGACAATCCAGATTCTGCATGGCTTTAAATAGCCATAGGTAGCTATAAATATAATAAAGGATAGAATAATTGTTTTATCTAGGTGGGCAATTTATATTCTTATCTATTGGCTTTGAAATTATTGTGTGTGCATCTTGTAAATTGAGAATTTATTGATATATAAATCTGATTGATTTATTATAAGCTAGAGTTTTGATTTAGTAGATTAAGGAGATTTATGACTGCCAACCACAAGGGGTTGATGGCTGAGAAGGTACAGACAGCTCTGAGGCAGGTGAGTGGGAGCTGGAAAGACTGCAATCAGGGGCTAGCCTAGAGGCAGAGGCAGCAAGACCACCAGGGCAGAGAGAAGCCAGTTGTAGCCCGGGAACTTGGTGCCATTTTTAATATTTCCTGCAACACCTACCTTATTGGACAGTGCAGATAGTAAATGTCACTATCACAACATTAACAAGATATAGCTTCTATACTGAGCCTTATTCTAAAGATGTAAATTGACACATTTTAGAAGCTATTGCTTTTGAGTATTTAGCATGGTTCTCACATTACACTAATGTTTCATATGTGATCACAGGCAATATTCAGAATGATTGGTTGCTATCTGATCTATTATCATTCATTTTTACAGGTGAAAAGTGACTAATAGACATATGACATGCTTCATATTTCATTATAGTAGAGGCAAGATTAAGCTCAATGGTTTTGAATCCAAAAGAGACCAAAATATAATAAAAACAAACACAAAATATGAATGCTGTTGTCTGACTCCAGTTTCATCTAGATCACAGTTACATACTGACGAACATTCCAAGCCTCCTGTAATTCTATCCACATATCTACACACGTCTCCACACTCATTTACTAATCACATAGTTCAGACAAATCCCATCTCCGCACATTAAGTGTGGAGATAGAAAATGTGGTTCATTTACACAATGGAATTCTACTCAGCTATTAAAAGCAAGGGCATCATGAATTTTGCAGGCAAATGGATGGAACTAGAAAGTATCATCCTGAGTGAGGTAACTCAGAGCCCACGACCAAAATATGCATGTTAAGTACTTACTGATTAGTGGATATTAGCCAAAAAGTACAGAATACCTAGGATACAACCAACAGACCATAAGAACTGTAACAAGCAGAAAGGCCCAACTGAGGATGCTTCAGTCCTACTTTTAAAAGGGGAAAAATGATCACTGGAGATAGGAAGGAGAAATTTGTGTTGGAGAGAGAAGGGGAAAGGGAAAGGGGAACAGGATCAGACATGAAGGTGGGAGAGGGAAACAGGATCGGCATGAAGGTGGGGAACAAGAGAGAAGCCCATAGAGCCAGAAGAATGAATGGAAATAAGTAGCATTGGGGTGTGGGGTGGAAGGTGGGGAGACTCTCTTGAATGTACTAGAAACATGGGTGATGAGAAACTCTAAGGACTCCATGGGGGTGACCTTAGCCAAAATTCCAAACACTCAGAAGAAGGAACTTGAAGAATTAGGGCCTCAAGGAAAGGGACAGGGTTACTAACCTCACAGTGATTTCTGACCCAGAATTGTTCCTGTGTAAAATAACTGCAGGGATAAATATGGAGAAGAGATTGAAGGAAAGGCAGTCTAATAACTGGGCCAACTTAAGAACCATCTCATGGTGGGCAGGGATGGTGATGGGAAGCACCAAGACCTAACACTATTACTGGAGCTATAATGTGCTTACAGAAGGGAGCCTGTCATGGCTGCCCTCTGAGAGGCCCTACCAGCAGCTGACTGAGACAAAAGCATAATGCTTACATCCAACCACTGGACTGAAGTTGGGGACCCCTATGGAATCGTTAAGGGAAAGATTGAAGGAGCTGAAAGAGATGGCAACCTCATAGGAAGACTAGCAGTCTCATCTAGCCCAGAAACCAGGGAGCTCCCAGAGACTTAGCCACCAACCAGGAGCATATATAAGCCAGTCTGAGGCCCCTGGCACAAATAGATCCAGAGTTCTACTTGGTCTGGCCTCAGTGGGAGAGGATGCATTTCATTCTCAAGAGACTTGAGGCCCCAGGGAGGAGGAGGTGAGAAGCTGTGGGGGTGACAGAGGTGTGGCAATGACTGGAATGTAAATAAACAAAAAAAAATATAAGAAGAAAAACAAACGAAAAAGAGAAATGATGGAAATGACTGCCATTTTTTATAAAATGAAGACATGCAGGTAGCTGATAAAAGCATGGTGGTTTTCACCTCAATTATAAGAATATTATGAAATAAATCTGAAAAAAGAATGTACAACTACAAGAACAAATGAGTAAATTCAAGTTACCTTTTCTATACTAAATACTAACTTGATCTTACTTAAATAAAAAGGTACAAAAATACAATGAAATAAAGTTTTCTAGCAACTCTAACTAGCCCAATTTACTTTATAAGTGGGCCTCTTTCAGGTGAGGAAGCGACTGTTGTCATAGAAACGAACACAATGCCACTCTTTCATGCTTACATAACAGCTTCCATCTGATGAGCTCAAAAAGACTTATAAACATTAATTCCTTAATAGTTCTTCTTTATTAAAACTGCATCATAATTTACCTAATAGAATGCAACAACAATTGCAGATGAAACAAAAGGAAATTTCATTGCTAATAGATTCATATGGAGTATACATGATCTCTAACACTTAAGAAATGCAATAGTTGTCTGGTGTAACAGTCTCATTCTTTCTTATACAAGCACAAAGCACCTCCCATTGTTTTATTGTCAAAAAAATACAGCTTCTCCTCCATGCACCCCTTCATTTCTATTTCCTGTGCTTTGTTAATTACCTCAAGATATATTTTAAAACACCATTATATACAGTTAACTGCCTAGCTCAAACTCCTAAGACAATCATGGATACAATTCTCAGTGTTTCTTTGTAGAATATACATGATCTTGCTTTAATGGGGAATGTAACTCAAATAGGAAAGGTTCGTGACACTCTATGTTTACTGGAAAGTGTTAACAACTGAAAATTATGAGATTCAGAAATTATTTATTCAACTTGACTTTTGTTTTAAAAATACTATGTTAGAAACACAGATTCGGTGAGCACAGTGGTTCATAAAGCACAATGTTTTGGTTTTGACAGATTAATCAATAAATAATATATGAGTTTATAATTTCTTCAATATTTTTGAAAGTTGAGTTCCTCAAAAATATTGCCCTTCAATAATGTAAATAAAACATTTTGGAACTGGTTTGTTTTTCAACTTATGCATTTTATTATTTTTCTCAGCTAATAGTACATTTTCTACATTCTGTTTCTAACAAAATCATCCTTGAATAATGGGAATAGAGCCACAGATTTCTGAAGGGAAGACTGGAAAGATTACTCTTTAAAAACAGACCTACAAGTGTGAAAGACATTATGAAAATATTATAACTTGACTTTTGGTAAGAAGAAATATCAGAGTAACCGTTTGCTCTAAGCCAAACCTACTCTTACCTATCCCATTATTAAATCTATTTTACATTTACATTTTCATCCATTTCCTCATTGTCAGTTTTCCTGGCATTCCTGCCCTAAGTCCCCTTTCCAAATCTTCCCTCTCACTGTACTGGTCACAACACACACATTTAATGTGATTCTCCTGATGTCAGTCTCCCGATTTCTGAGAACCACAGAACACCAAGGCCATTTGCACTAGATAGTAAGAAGTAAACCAAAACTCTAGCTACTTAAATATTTCTGGTCATTTGCATCAATGCTTACTAGGGAAAGTGAATTGTGAGAAACCTTTTGGAGCTTCTCAGTAACCAGTCTGCTTTACAACGTTAGGTCATGGAACTAGACATTCTCAAAGAATTTGCTAATGATTTATTTTACTAAAAGCAACTTTAAAACACCTTTCAATGATTATTTTTTTATCAGCTGTTTACTAAGTGCTGCTGTTTGAACTCGTGGTGCCTTATGGTATTTGCATCTCATTTGTATTCCTCCAGTTAGTCTACTACTGTTCAACTGTTGAAATGGTCATCAAAATGTAATAAGTTGATCGAAAAGTCTCAGATATTACTTTAGAATAAGCTTATTCCTTTTATGAAAGATGCATCTGTATTTGACTTTGTAAGATAATAAATTCAGGGAAAACCCAACTGGGACCTCTAACATACTCTCCTACAATATATGAATTTTATACTAAATAAGACTATAATATTCTCCTCTACAATTCAAAGACACATCCCCATAGGGAATAGAGATGCTAAAATATTAATAGCTTACCCAGGTTTTCTAAGCCTACTAAGGCACCTTAAGCTTTCCCACACTCTGAACACTGTAAATCATTACGGTCATGTAATCGAAACTCTCTAGATGTGCTTCAGCTGGTTTCCAACTCAATGTTTCTGATATTTTAAAGACAGAAAAGTTTTCTTCTTTTTAACCTGAAAGAAGGTAATATCAAAATCAATTTATAAGGTTAATAAATATAGTCATAATCATTGTTCTAAGGCTGGTAATATATTAAAGGATCATTACAATGAAATGTTTAGGTATGATAAATAAAATGACTGCTAGTGATTTCTTTTTAAATTGTTATTTCCCCACTCAACCCGTTCTGACATGTGGCCATACTAAAGCCCTAATGCTAGCCCATATAACTGTCTTCTCTATTTGTCTTACTTTCTTTTCCTGTGGCTCTAATAAAAGAGCCTGACAAAAGACACTTAGTAATGAAGGGTTTATTTTGGCTCACAGTTTGATGCTATAGTCTGTCATTGTGGAGAATGCAGCTGGCCACATTGTAACCATGGGGAAAAAAAGAGAAAACAATGGATGCCTGTGGCTTGCATCATTTTCTGTTTATACAGCCCAGTATCCAAGCCCAGTGAAAGGTGACATTCACAATTAAACAAACCAAAATAATCACTGGCAAGCACTGCTGCTCAGTGTCTCATCTCTCAGATGATTCTAGATTTCATCAAGGTGACAACTGAAATAAGCATCACACAACAAGTGATGGTCCTTTTAATTCTCAAGTTGACATAAAGTAGCATCACCAGAGAATGGATTTTTGAATGAAGTCTAGAGTAGAATAGCCTTCAAAAATGTCTATGAATGAAAATCTGGACTACATTACATGAGTTAGAACAATTGACTTAATGTGGGTGGTAACATTTCCTACAAAGAGGATCATGAACACTTTGAGTAGAGAAAGTGAACCAAGTGTTAGCACTCATATTCAATGGTATCTCCTCTTGGCTAAAGATGTATTATAACTAGATGCTCCAAGTTCCTGCTGCCTTCCCATAAATATGTACTGTAAGCCAAATTAATTAATTGTTTTTTTTTTGAGGTTTCCAACAAAATAACTAGTCTTTAGCAGACAAATTTTTATCCTATTATGTTTGTTTCACTAATAGCTCAACAGAACTGATTAATTCCTGACCATGTGTTCTTGCTTTGTATATAGGCTTTGTATATAGGATGATCACAAACATCCACCAAACACACTCTAATATTAAAACTGGGCCATACACTCTGGTGTCAGTATCCATTTTTCTACCATGAAACAATAAAAGTTCAGCAATTATAATTGCTACTTCTACTGCTTACACTAATTCTCCTAATCCAAACTACCACCACCATCACTTGTGTGTATCATCACAGTACTGTTTTAGATATTCTTCATCCTTCTGTATTCCTCTTACATGTACTGTCTCAAAATTAACCAGCACGATTACATCAAACAGAAGCAACAGCATGTTTCAAAGCCCATTTGTCACGTTATAAAAAAGTTTTAATTTTATCAAGATTAAAACCACAGTGCTTATAATTAGCAAAGAAGTAACTGGAAGATTTGACTCTTGTGACTACCTAGTTTGTCTCTTACATCTGTCTAACTCTTAAGGCCTACCCTCCTATGCCTTATATTAAGTGTAAAAAATGTTTTTCCCTTTAATGGTGTCTTAACTCACTATTGTACTTTCACAACATAAGTTTTCTGTAAAAATCTCATTGTATCTGGTTCGCCTACTTCATGTTCCCACTTTGACAACATGAACCCATTTTTCTACTATATACAGAGTGGGGCGGTAGGCTGTGAGAGGCAGTGGGGTACACAGTTGAGTCTGCTTCAAACTCTGGAGACCCTAAAGGGACGATAGGAGTTTGGTGGTACTTCTGGGCCTCCTAGTTCCTCTCACTTAGCTACAGCCCGCTACAGCACCTCCCAAACAGACATTTGTGCCAGGTAGCACAGGTAGAGGGCATGACTACAGGCTGCAGAGTCTCAAGAGATCTCCATATTAATGAGATACCTAAAGGCCAGAGGGCATAGCCAATTAAGCATTCCTTCCCAAACTCTCCTCCTTGCAATTTATGCCCTGGGGACACGAGGTACAGCTTCATCTACTTTCTGCCCTGAAAATAAATGTTTTAAGATCATAGACTACCTCTCGTCTTTGGGGCCCACTGTGGGGGACCATGGAGAAGGTCTTCAACTACCAAGCCACCTTCTAATTTCCCGCCAAGAACCTGTGCATTCCAGCAACAAAGCCTACCAACTCAAGCAAGCTTGCTGAGCCAGTCATGACCCAGCCAAACACTCCTGACCAAGAGTCTCTACCCAGTGGGGTGCCATCAGAGCTTCTCCCCCAACTCCCCTTTCGGCTGTGGGTGGGTCCAACCCATATGATCCCCCCTCTTGGTCCTTCTGCAGACTTCCAGTGATGCCTGGGAGCCCAAAGGCTTGAGACCAGCTGATTACCACCCGCCTTCTTGCCGGGGTCCCCAACCCAAGAGCTCCAGCCTCTGTGGGACCTCAGACTGAAATCTTCCAATGCCCAGAGTGGATCTCGGTGTAGTCCCATAGCCTGGTGTCCACCCAGGACTGCATGGAGTGAACTCAGTCAAATTCTGCTCACTTCTGTCCCCTGAGCTGTGGCCCTAGCCACCTGGGGCAGCAGATGCACAGGAAATACAACCCCACAATACAGGATGACAGAGGCAGGTCTTCACTAGTCCAGTACTTACTCCACTTTACCATTAATCACAGAGCCATCCCTCCCTAGTCCCCACTTCCATGTGTGTGTGTGTGTGTGTGTGTGTGTGTGTGTGTGTGTGTCAGACTGTATGTGTTTGTACTGGAACATGCATGTTTCAATAGGCATAAACAGTGATAAAAACACTTTTACTAAGTTAAAGCTTAGGCTGTGTGATATGGTGTGGTGGCTGATGTATAATATAAAGCTTGGGCTATCTTAGGTGATATGACATCCCACTGCATCTTCCTTCTGCAAACCTTTGCCTTTATAACATGAGCTGTTCTATAACCCATCTACTCAACAAGGGTTCTACACAGTGGCACCTTGTTAACATTACAGCTTCAGATACTTGATAAGGACTTTCAATCCAGTCTCATCTCCAACAGTTATATTATCTAAATCCCTATTGCTTAGAAAGTGGTTCTTAACCAATGGATTGAGATCTCCTCTGGATATACTAATTTCTTTATGGAACACATGAGGAACACATGGTAAATATAATCTTGTTAAGTGTCTGTCCAGTACGTTAAGAAATACTGTTTCCCTTACTCTCTGTTTCAATTCCTTTTCAACATGTCTAGACATGTTTTAAATATTGGTGGTCCCATTGAGAAACATGCAAATAAATAGAATAAATCCAGAACGTTAAGTTCATTGGCAGTGAGGTTTCAGTTTTGTTTATTATTTTCTTCCTAGCACAAGGGCTTAAATATATAAAATACTAATTAAATGAATTGATTAAATGATCTTGATGACAAGGTCATTTCAGTGGTAGTTTACCCAACCCTTTAGTTACTCGCCAAACATCTTTCCTTCATTTTTTTAAAACTGTCAAGTTCAATTAATACATCACATATATTATTATGCATTTTATTTTTGTTTTTGATATTTTAATATGATTATATGATTTCTATATTCTCTTTTATCTCATCCATAACTTCTCATATATCTTTCCTTGCTCTTTTTCAAACTAATGGCCTCTTTTTTATTAATTGCTTTTACATGCATATGGTATACATTATAACATATAACACACACATACACACACATACACAGACACACACGTATCTTGCTCAGCTCTTAACTTTAGTGAGTTACAGTCTCTCCAATTAACTAGGTGATGAACATTACACACACAATTATCATCACAATCATTTTTTTTGTAATTAGAAACATCCTTAGCTTCTATAATCCACTATTTTACATCCATCAAACTGCTATACCCCGGTGGAGCTACATCCAACTGTTTGGTCTTTGACAACTGGACAAGGGACTGTGGTGCATATTTTACATACTAAAGCAGACCTGGAATTTCAGGTTCTCCCAGCTTTCCTCAGTCCCTACCTGGCATACTCTGCCCCCAACCCTGAACTTTCCAGCCCATGCTCTGAGCTGCTCTTCCCCCAGAGGCTCCTCCCTATATCATGCAGACACTTTGCATGTGCACACACACTCTCTCTCTCTCTCTCTCTTTTCTTTTTCTTCTCTTCTTCTTCTTCTTCTTCTTCTTCTTATTCTTCTTCTTCTTCTTCTTCTTCTTCTTCATCTTCTTCTTCTTCTTCTTCTTCTCCTTCTCCTTCTCCTTCTACTACTCCTACTCCTTCTCCTTCTCCTTCTCCTTCTCCTTCTCCTTCTCCTTCTCCTTCTCCTATTTCTTCCTCCTTCTCTTCCTCTTCCTCCTCTTCTTCTACTTCTTCTTCCTCCTCCTCTTCCTCTTCCTTCTCCTCCTCCTCTTCTCCTCCTCCTCCTCTTCCTCCTCTTCTTCTACTTCTTCTTCCTCCTCCTCTTCCTCTTCCTTCTCTTCCTCCTCTTCTCCTCCTCCTCCTCTTCCTCCTCTTCTTCTACTTCTTCTTCCTCCTCCTCTTCCTCTTCCTTCTCCTCCTCCTCTTCTCCTCCTCCTCCTCTTCCTCCTCTTCTTCTACTTCTTCTTCCTTCTACTCTTCCTCTTCCTTCTCCTCCTCCTCCTCCTCCTCCTCTTCCTCCTCCTCCTCTTCTTCTTCTTCCTCTCTTTTCTCTGTAAGCAGGCCCCTTTCTCTCTTTTTCTTCTTTCCCCTACCCCAAGGCCACTTCCTTGGCCTAGGTCCTTGGGGCCAGTGAACTTACCTGCCTGAGTACAGCTTTCCCAAGAAGCTTTCCAATAAACCTGCCTTTAATATAATCTAATCTGGTTTAAATTGGTTCATTTCACTGGTAACACAGAAATAACCTATCAGATGGTGCTGAAAACAATCTGTTACCAACAAAACGGTCTTAGAACCATCTTTATATTTGTTTTCTAACTCAAAAAAATTAACACATTTATTTTCTTTGTGAATATCTGGCATATTTTATAACTGTATTCTTATTAACTCATAAGTTTTGAAAAAAATAACTGTATAGGTGCAGGCTTTGCAACAACATATTTCAGAAAATGAAATTTCAGAAGTTTGCACACAAGAGCAAAGACCTTAAAAGTTTAAACCAGAGTTGTCCAACCTAAAAATCCCTAAGAGACATAACAACCACTTATAATGTGGTATCCTGAAAGCAATACTCCTCCAAAAGGCATGACTCGAAATCCAAAGAAATATTAATGGTGCAGACTACTGTTGACAAGAGTGTATTAACATGGCTTCATTAACTGTAATAGATATTGGATCATCTCCTTCATGGTGGAAACTATGTGGGCACAAACACAGGAATTTTCTACTCTCCTCACAATTTTTCAGAATGTCTAAAATAATAAAAGATATTTTAAAAGAGATTGTAAGGTACAGGAATTCGTTTTAGTGGTAGAGTGCTTGCCAGGTCTGACATTCAGTTCCCATTACCAAGAAAAGTTTAACTAATTGACATGCAAAGTCTGCCATGTTAGAATTTAGCACAAAAACACTATGTTGTTCAAACTTCTGAGAAATAGGAAACATGTTATATAAGAAACTTCTCAATTTCTCAATTACCCTTCTCTCACCAGCCTCTGGGAAACAAAATCACAACAGGCCCTTTTACTCTAGCTTGGAAGGTCACACTTAGTCTGGCTCACTGACTTCCTTTGGCTGCCTGACCTCTCCCTGACCTGACCTTCTTAGAGTCACCCAAACATCAAAAGGCCTTAATCTTCTCACAGAGTCTTTCCTCTCAGTTTCACACAGAGAAATTTCCTAGAAAATCAGGACATTTTTTTTTTCTTTATCCTTAGCAACTCGGCTTGTAAAGGGAATTGGAAATACTGTTTTACATAATACAATATATACTTCTAAATCACAAGAGAATAATAGATACACAAATGCTTGGGGTGGGGGGATGAAAGCTGTGTAAATAGTAGAGTAGAATGCAAATTTAGTCTCAGAACTTTCCTGAAAGTCATGGAAGCATGCTTGGAAGAATGCAAAGCCAAAAGATAACTATTCTCAATAACAACCCCCTTCTTCAACTAAAAATACTGTTTACACCCTTGAACTAGGCAGAATCTAAAGACAAAGGAGAGATGTATGGTTGTCTTAAAGTAATCTTATTGGTTCCCATTTCTCACCCTCAGTTGCTTTGATCTGCTTTTTGTCTACTTCTTGAATTTAGCCACCACCTTGTTTACCTTCCCTCTCTGTCCCCTTACAGGTTACCTTTAGCTTGCTTGTTTTCTGGCTCATATCTAATCACATTTGGCTTCACTGTGCTGTGCTATCTTTAATGCTTCAGTGAGTCGTGATCAAAGACTTGAGACCCAAGCTTTATTGCCAAGCCCCAGTGGCAATCTCAGACCTTGACAGCATGTATACTGCCCTCTTCCTTCCACCAAGTAATTTAGAGAATCACTATAATGGATTAATGTAAACATAATTGGCAAATACCTACCAAATAGATTGCTTTATAAATTGTAATTGCAGCCTTTATGGCAGTGACCTTGACTAGATTCCTGAGTCTATAGCTTACAAGTTTACATAGGAGCTAGATATCCCCATAAGAATCTTATTAGAACCTCAAAAATTGTACCTAAACACAAGGGCTTTACTTTAGGGAGGCTTTACTGAAAAACAGAACAAACCAATTAGGGCTGGCTTAAGCACAGTATTTACCAGAATCTCTAAATAAGAATAGACTACCTAAACAAGAATGAAAGAGGAAAGACTGTTCTCACCTCCTTTCTCCCTTGCTCCTTTGTCTTCTTCTCCATCCTGGTTAGTGTTTACTTTCCTCATACTTCTTTACCTACTTCCTGGTAACTTCATTAGTCTGCAAAGTCAGCTCAGTATCCATTGGATCTCTCTCTGACACTGTTAAGAGTTCCAGCTCTGTAACTACTAGGTTTCATCTTAAAAACTGATACTGACTCTGTTATAGTTTAAAGAGTCAAGTGGATAGAATCCATTCAGAAAATTGATTCAGGATCTAACTTCGTAAACTTTTCTTAAAGCATTATTTTTCTTTTAAAAGAAAAGGTCTGGACATTAATACACTATATTGAAGATACCACTCTACCACTACCTCTCTTCAACTTTCTTTAATGCATGCTATCTAGCTCCATTGATCCTCACATTATTAACTTTTATTATCAATAACCCCCTCAGTGTTGAGTATATATATATTAATATGTAGCCCACACTGTGACATAAACAACCTCCCAGTTTCCATGTTCTTGATGAAAAATTTACTCTTTCTGGAAGCAGCCTTCAATTACTAGTAACTCCTCCAATAAGGGGAGGCTTTGGGGGAACTTCATATCCATACTGGGATTTTTACTGGATTGTATTTGTACAAGTTACGACAGCTACTTTGCGTTGATGGATGAGACACCCATACTATTGTCCAGAAGTCAGTACCCCCATCCAACAGCTCTTAAGTTCTTCCTATGCCTTCATCTGCAAAGGTACCTGAACCTAAGAGGATGGTTTGTTGCTATCAACTTGCTTCTCAAGAAAACTTCACTGGTGCTCAAGTGGCAGGATGGCTATAGGGGTTACCATCTGCTTTATGAATGCATAAATAGGAGAGATTTTTATGCCAAGTGCTATATATGTGATCAAAAGTTTTTTGACTGGAGAAGGTCATAGAATCCAGGAATAAACCTACAGTAGTTGTTTTGCTAAATAGTCATTCTATTCTGAATATGAATATACTCATATATTTGTGTTATTCTCAACTTTGGTCATAGAAGCTTCTTTTTGCAGCAGTAATGGTTAGTGTAGAATCTCATAACTGTTCAAAGTGCTGAATATAAGTAACTGAACAATTAATTGTTGGGAGCTTATCTTGAATTCTATAAATTCTTCTGATTTATGAATGGACTTGATAGGCACAATTTGTAGGAAAAAATGTGAGCTATATATCCCAAAAAGTCTTACATAATACCTCTATTTTTAGTAAGTAAACCTTCATTGTCTTGTATTGAAACATCTTAAGTATAAGAAAGAGAAAGGAAACAAATAGCAGATTAGTTACAACAGTGACATATATAGTCATGGTCCAGACTTAGCAAAACACTCCCGAGTCACCAACAGCTATCAGACAAAATGAAAAGAGCACCCTAACTTAAAAAAAAAATCTCTGAGGACTTACATTACAGTCTATCTGTCACTACTGAAGAGGAAAAGCAGTCTGAATTCTGGCAAAGGGCAATGTTATAAGAAACACTTTTACACTGAGATGTTAGAACCATCACTTAATCAGATTTTCTTCTCTAAAACAACGAGAATAATATGTGATTAAAATACCACCATGGCAATCTTCACATCATGATGTCCTCAAGAGCCACAAATTAGACAGTTTCACAGTCAAAGACTATGTGGTTTTGTATTTAAAGCTATGCATTTCAATGAAAAGAAATTTAATACTTTGTATCTACATTTTGTGAATTCATTATTCTATTGATAAAAAAAAACCCAACAACAAATACTCAAGGTCACTCTGAAATAAACCTGAAACCAGCATGGTAAAGAAAACACACATGGATTACAATTGGAAAACTAACTTTAAACAGTCAAAATAAATGAAGCAGGGGGCTTTGCAATTAAAGGAAACAAAAATATGTAATTCTATTTAATGCTATCTTATTTTTTGCTTCTAATTTTAATGATGTAGGTTCAATGTGGTCAGAAAACAACAAAGAATAAAATAGTATTAAGTAGACAGTAAGGGAGAGTTTATCTACATGATTTGCTGAAATGTATTCTTTCCATCTTTGTTTATAATAAAGGTAACGTACTATTGGCACGACTTCTAAAAGCCCAATACTGATGGCCATGAAATCCCACAGTTCTAAAAATAACTTTCCCCTCATGTTCTTTTTTATGCTTTCCTTTTTAATGTTTAGCATTTTTATTTTAATGACTGATATATAACATTTTAATAAACTGGTGGTATGAGATTTTCCAATTCCTGTGTATGTCACCAATTCTAATCATCAATTCTTCCCAATTATAACCATCATTGTTGAGTTTTAGTTTCTATAAAATAATTTTGGTTTTTTGTTTGTTTTGTATTTTCTGATTTTATTTTGAAAAGAGAAATAGTCATGTTTTCTAGCTTTCTCTGTTTTGTCACTCAATGTGACCTCAAGCTTGGAGCAAACCTTTGACATCAGTTTCCCAAGAGCTGGAACTTTAGAAGGAAGTCTCCATGTCTGAAATCATTTCTTTATAATGAATATATTAAACTTCTCTATTTCGTGGCACAGAAGCAGTTCTGTTAGTTATATTTACTCTGCTGTCTCAAGAAAGACAGGAATACTCTTTCTGTAGCACTGTAATACAGTACTCACTCACCAACCTCTCTCTTGCCTACATGATATTGTGAAGCCTGTTAGCCATGAATTCAAGTTGCTCACATGAAATCCATCTTTTAGATTCTACCTAGGATAGTATTCATTCAGTACTTGTCTTTCTGTTTCTGGTCTATTTCACTTAACATAATGACTTTTGTGAGTGTGGCTGCCAATGGCAATATTTTATAGTTCGTTATGGTAATATTTCATTGTGAACATATATGGTATTTTCTTCCTCTGCTCATGTCTATTTATGTACATTGTGGTTGATGCTATAACATGAGTATTTATCGTAACTAGTGTTACAATAAACAGGGGAGAACAGGTGTTTCTCAGCATGCTAATTTAATTTCCTTTTGTTATATGACTATTAGTGAGAAGACTGGAGAGTATAGTAAATATATGCCTAGATTTTCTTTCTTTGTTTGGTTTTTCAGGCAACTCAATACAGTTTTCAATATGGGTTGAGTAATTTACACCCCTGACAAAAGTGACACATGCTCTCACCTTTTTCCACATCCTTATCAATAAATATTTGTCTCTCTTCAATATTATCAATAAATATGTTTTATCTCTTCAATAATAGCCATTTTAGCCAGGGCAAAAAGGGTGGTATCAGAATTGCAGTGTATGTTTCCCTGATCTAAAGCTGAATGTTTCCTTGTTTAGTATTCATTTGTATGTTTCTCTCTCTCTCTCTCTCTCTCTCTCTCCCTCTCCCTCTCCCTCTCCCTCCCCTTCCCCCTCTCCCTCCCCCTCTTCTTCTCCCTCCCCCTCTCCCTCCCCTCCCCTCTCTTTCCCTATCCCTCCCCTCCCCCTCCTCTTCCCTGTCTCTCTCTCTCTCTCTCTCTCTCTCTCTCTCTCTCTCTCTCTCTCTCTCTCTCTCACACACTGTTAGGTCTTTTATTTATTTATTTTAAAATTATCTTTAATCATTTTCACACTCCAGTCATTACCACTTCCCATTCTGTCCCTGGATGGTTCCTCATCCAATTGCTCCTCCCACTCCTGACTCATAGAGAATGTCCCCACCCCCTTAACCCCATTATATCCCACCCCATCCTGCCAGGCCTCTCCACTCCCTGGGGCCTTGAGTTTCCAGTCTCTCAATGGTTAGGTGCATCTTCTCTCACTATGTATGTTCTTTTTAAGGAAATGTTTAAGCATATCTTTAGGACACTATGAATTGAAATATTTATTTTTTTCCATTTGTGGAAAGCTGTTTTAATTACTTATAGTAGTCTGTTTAGTGATTCTTCATCAAGAATATATCTTGTAAATGGTCTCTTGGTTCTGCTGGGATTTGTGCTGTGTATAAGGTGTTCAGTTAAATGAAATCTCATATGACAATTAGTTTGTTTCGGTTACTCATGCACTTGCAGTCATCTCAAACTATCATTGCCACAACAAATACCCTGAAGAATTCCATCTACATTTTCTCATGGCTCTTTCATGGTTTAAAGTCTTAAATCTTTAATCTCATTAATGTTAATCTGATAAGAGTAAGAGATATAGTTCTCCTTTCATATTTCTTCATGCGAATATCAAGTTTTCCAAGCAACAAATATTGAAGAGTTATTGCTTACTGTATTTATGTTTCTTTGTAATATATACATATTACTTGTATATATGTGAGCATTTAATACATGTTTATTGTAGCTGACAAGCATTATACTGATATAAACTACCATTTATGTAGCACCAAAGATGACCACTGGCCATTGAAAATACTTGCATATTTATACTTAGAATCCTATAATTGACAATTAACACTCTTTGGCTTGATTTCCCTTGGTTCCCATATCATCAAATATTCCAGCTTATATATTTTTTACATTATATTTTAAATATAAACCAAATAAAAGATTTTGCTAAGAAAAAATAACACTACTTAAATAAAAGAAATTCCAGCAAATATTATTTAAAAGTTCCTTTAGCATATCCATTAGACTACAAGGCAATCAGGCACAAATTTTTTTTCTCAAAGAACTAAGTACTTATACAGAGAAGTAATCATCAAAATAAAAAGTCCCTCAGCATTACTTTGTGTCTACAGACTTCCAGCTCCTTTCTTCTGGTGATTACATAAACATTTCAACAAGTGATTTTGAACTATAGCCAGTGTATTCTTCTGTGTTTCAACTATCCTTCCCTCCTAGAGGCATGGGGTAGGGAGAGGGGACAGGGATTTGTGAAGGTAAACTGGGAAGTAGAATAACATTTGAACTGTAAATAAATAAAATAACCAATAAAATATGATACATTTAACAAAAAAAATAGTATCCAAAAACTTTATGAGGACATGATATACAGTGATGAATGCAACTAAACACCATAATTAAGTGTTGCACTACTCTGAAGTTATCAAGTTAACTTTCTTTGAGAATTCAGTGTAAGCCCCAGCTGTCTAATACCAAAGACCTAGTAGGGCTAAACCTAACTCATAGGCTATGAAATATGAAAAAAAAGATAATCAGCAAAGTGAGAGAAAAGTGATGGAAAAAGAAAGAAGAGGAGGGAAAAAAGAAAGGCAGGCAGGAAGTAAGGAAGCAGAAAAGAAGGAAGGGAGAAAAGGGGGGAATGAGGAAAGACAGAGGAAGGCAAGCAGGAAAACAAGCAAAAAGGAAGGAAAGAAGCATGCAGGGAAGGGAAGGGAAGGAAGGAAGGAAGGAAGGAAGGAAGGAAGGAAGGAAGGAAGGTAGGAAGGAAAGGAAGGGAGGAATGAAAGTGAGACAGAAAAATGCAGAGAGGGAAAGAAGAAGGGAGAGGGGGGAGGAAGGAAGATAGGTCAGGCAAGTAGAAAAGTATGAAAAATTGTTCTAGGTAGATGCACAAATCTTATACAGAAAGAAAAATCCAAGAACTTGGGAGAAAGATCACTGTGACTGTCCTAGTGAGACTGACAGATTACAGGTTAGACTAAAGTGAGCACAAGGCTGAGATTTGAAATCTGGGCTGTGTTACTAGCTAAATATGGAAAAAAATTAGTCCAAGGTTTAGCTTTCTCATGTGTCAAGTGAAGGAGTAAAACTAGCTATCTGAATCACTTGTTGTGCAACTCCAAGTAAATCACATGGCAACCTAGGGTTAAATTTCATAGTCAATTTATTGTTCACATAAAGTGGTATCATTAGCATTAACCATCCTGTTTTTACTTTATGGAGAATATTTTTAACTGTACAGAATGTTAGTAATTCCAGTTCAAATTAATTTTCATGGTTAATACCCCTGAAAATACAATGTATATATGCACATCCGGCTCTTGCACACACACTTTTAACCTGTTTGAAAGAGGCATGGAGTGTTTCCCATAGAAACCTTTATCTCAGCTTGTAGATGTACCTCACTGAAATTGGGTTTCTACAGGGAAGGAGTCTTTGATCCAGGAAAGCATTGGTCAGGGTTTCAATTATTTCTATATCATTATAAACAATGTATCAAAGCCAAATTTCTAAACTTTTTCATGTATATATATGAAATATATATATATTTCCAGTGTGGAATCCAGAATTCTAAAAAAAAATTTAGGGATCTGAAACAGAGATAACAATTTTTTTTCAATTTCCTGTATTTTCTTCACATAGATACAGCTCATTTGAGTCCCTCAAAAGCATCAATTATTATTTCTGTTTCAATTGTACACATATTGGCTCAATCAGAGGCTTATTTATTTTGCTAGTCCTCTATATGTCACATTGAAGTGGCACTATATGGAAGGAAGCGGCATTGTATGGATCATTGATTAACCAGATCCCCTCAATTTCTACAGTTGAAGAGAAACCCCAAGAAAACACAGGTTGAATTCTTTGCCCATGATCTCAATGTTTTTAATCAAACCTACTAATCAATAACTGCTTTTGAGCGTGCACCCCAAAGAGCACTCATTTATATTTTATATATAAGCATCACTAAACCTAAATATTTTATATCATCTGTCTTATATCAGACATACACAAGAAATATAGCTATGTTAATAGTTTAATTTTGCTATATGAATGCAAAATATCTTTTGAACTTGCAAAATATTGAATGTATATATGTATTTATATTGCATGTGTATGTATATTATGTGTATATGTATATGATGAATATGTATATGATATATATGTATATTTATATGTATACCTACATATACTCATATGAAAGAGTTAGGCAGGGATGTGGGGAAAGAGAAACAAAGGAATTAACATTCCTCACTCTAACTTTATGGTAATTTTTTGTGATTAAAAACATGTGAGTGCTACCCTCGATCTTTTAAGTGAACAGCAAAGTATTAATATTATGTTTATGTGCCTTAGTAGATCTCAAAGATGGATTCATGGTATATTGTTAATGCCCTATATCTTCTGAACAATTCCCTGTTACCCATTCCAACTTTAGTTTACTTAGCAAACAACACTTTAGTTTCTAGTTTATAAAATAATTTGTCTAATTTATGTGTCTGGCATACATGAAGTCCTATAGTCTGTCCTAGCTGGTGTGCATGGAGTTGTGGATGCTTTCTTTCTAGGACAGGCTGATTCCATACAGCTTACCTCCTCATGTTGCATCAGGTAGACTACATCAGAACTTTTGATTTTGACTCAATTATTTTCTGATTCTTGTCTTCATCTAAATTTTTATCTAAAATTTGCATCCTTGGAGAGTTAAGATATTCTACTTCCTGTTATAAAAATTGTTCAGTGGAAATATTTCTCAAATACTCACATTTCAATACTTTTGAATAAATAATCAAATTGGGGTTGAGGAATGAAACAGCAGTTCTATGTAGAAGAAGCTAAGGTAGGAGGAGTAAGGAGAGGAAAAGGATGGGTAAAGAAAGGAAGAGGAGGAGCTAGGGAGAGCAGAGATGTAGGAGTGATGGAGAGCCATGCAGGTATGGAGAGCAGTCTTGGGTAACAACTTTTATTTAGGTTACCTAACTGGGAAACAACTCTCTTTGTATGGGCATATTGTTCTGAGCATTACTAAATATATAAAGCCTTTGATTAATATTTAAGCATTAGGGTCTCATTTTCTTACTGGGCCAGCATGGATGGGGGGATGGTCTGGGCAATGCCCAGCCTTGTGGAGACAGCCAAGTTATGTTTTTTTTTTTGTTTGTTTGTTTGTTTTTTTTTTGATGGTTTACTGCTCTCTCTACTGTATACATACTGATCTCTGTGGATTTTTCAAAGGCCTAGCAGGATAGATTTTAAGGTACTGGTGTACTGGTTTTGGTTTACCATTTGATCTTTCATATCTGTTTCTACAGGCGGCTATAACATTAGAAAGAAAAGGTATATATGCTGAAATGGAAACACATAGTTCTGTATATCTTAAGTAATAGTACCATTTTCTAGTCTCTTTCTAAAGCTATATAAATTTTTTGTCAGGTTTCATCTTCCAATTTTTTTTCCTGTTGTTAGTGTTTTTTGCAAACTAATTAAAACATCCATGCTTTGACAAATGGCTTCAAAATGCATGAAAACATTTGACTTAATTTTGTAGATTTTAAAAAATAATTTAAAAGCTATTTCAAATTGTTTTGCCTGTCCAGATATGAAACTTTCATAGATGATTAATATATTATCTTAAAAAGAGAGCTTTACAATTTTTAAAAATTTCAAAAATTATTTTCAGAAAGCTATTACCATGAAATTAACTGTATTGTAGTAAATGTTCCTTTCTTATTCATCACAATTTAGATATATTTAATATAGGCTCATGTATATTAAATAGGGCTGCACTTCCATTTAATTACAAAACAAACTTATGTCAGGATGTACAATACATCTGTCCACGTAATATATTCTTTGTCTACTGCTAATAAGAAACTCAAAGACTTTTGAATATTGACTATGGCTAGTGATACTTTTAAATGCTTATATTAAATATCACTCCAAACTACAAACACCTGAATAAAATATAAAATAATAGACATTTATATTAATATACCACATACAAATAGAATAATTAATATTGCCCATTCAAGCTATTATAGTTTTATATAAAATGACAGCAGAAATAGATTCACATTTCAAGTTATTTCTGAGAAGAGAATATTAATGTGTTAAGTGATTGTGTGTGTGTGTGTGTGTGTGTGTGTGTGTGTGTGTGTGTGAGTTTAGAGTAGCCTGGTTTGAGCCTTACTTTTTCCTAAGAGTGAGGGCTGAGAGTAAAGGGAATATATTTTTTTTCTACTTATTGTTGATTTCTTTTTGACTTGGTAACTTTATGCTGCCTCTTAATTCACTCTCACTGCAAGTACAGATAAAATAGAGCTAAATATCCTGTAAACCTTTCACCATTTTTTAACTGAATTAATATCATTACTGTAGACACCACTTATGAATTGTTTCTCTTGTAGGACTCCACTTCTTCTTTCAAAAAGTTTAACAAAACAAAAGGAAACATAATAATCTAACAAAGACAATATGGAATTCTAGTCTTGATTCATAATATAGTGTAAGAAAAGTTTACCAAAATTAAAGCAAACACGCAGTTAATAGTATCTAGAAGTAATATTTTGAACATTACTTGTTCCTTCTTACTTTGTAGAGAATAATGAATGAATAATCAAAAATTTACCCCTTGATTTGATCATGTGATCAGATGGTCTTCTGTTGTACTAGCCTTTCAAAGACATAAGTTTGCTGTATAGCTCTCTTAAAGTATGACATTATGCATATATATAATAAATTATAAAATATAAATTTATATTAATACATATATATTAATAAAAAGTATAAAAAGCCATTATTAAATAGTGGTATTGTTGAGAATACACGAATCTTCAAACAGTACTGAGAGTGTCCATGTGTTTGTGATGTCACATATAGGAAGTAGTTCTGGTGCATCACCATAATCCTATTTTGACAGTTATGGCTTATAGCTCAGTTTACACCACATGTCTTACAGCTCTTGGTCTCCATTCTGTTTGTGCATGTTTTAATATTGGTTCTTATCTCACTGCCCCTATTCAAACTTATTTTCTAATGACACGTGCCATATATTTAACATGGTTGGTTGACATTTTGTCTTGCCAAAATAAACTGTACACTGCACCAAGTCTTTTTAGTAATCGTAGAACTTAAGTTGTTATAAAAACAAAAATAATGCAATATAATAAATAATATTTCCAAAAAGTCACAAGGAAAAAGTTTGACAACAAAAATAAAATGAAGAAATTTAGAAAAATGAATGTTCAAGATGTATAATATCCTGTCCTTATATTGAACCTCAGCCTCAAACACTATGTTTTTTTTAAGTGATGGTTATTAACAAAAATGTGAAATGCTTCAAAGAAGAAGTGCATCAGGGACTACAAGCCAGACAGTCAGATGGCTGCTTATATGTCTGGGGTTTTTGCTCTAAGCATAACTCTTTTATTCTGCATAGTAATCATAGACAGACAGACAGACAGACAGACAGACAGACAATGACTGGTGTGAAATATAAAATTTCAACACTAAAGTCAAACAATAAACTTGAAATTTCTCCTGTGCCCACAGAATCTACCTTTACAAAATAGGAAGAGTGCTTGTAGCTGGTCACCACAGGAGTCTTAGAGTATTCCTGACTTTTATGACACATTAAAATGGATGAGTCATTAAGTATTCCAAGTCCATTTCTAATAAAAAAATTGCATCTTCATATAGTTTGGCATCAAAGATGTCTTTTGAAAATCTAAGTTTCATGGTAGAAAATAACTGCCTTTCTGAAAAGACTTCAATGGCTCACCGTATTGGAATACCCAATCTCAAATTAACCAAGCTGCTGTAGATAAAATGGATTTCAATTAGCTGTATTACTGAAGTAAGAATTCCTATCTTGGCTGACTCAAGCAGAAATCAATACTGCAAAAGATTATAAGAGCAATGAACATCAGTAACACTATTCTCTACTGCATATAACAAAGAAAACAATGAAATAATGAAAAGAATGTTTCAGATAAATAAGACGGACAAAATAATGATATTTTCACTATCTTATCATATAAAATGGAAGATGGATGATGTAATGGCAGATTTTCAAAAGCTGAAAGCTCAAATGGCAACGATGAATGCTTCTAAATTAAATATCCTGGGAAGCTGGAAGTACTAGCTTCTCTTTAATCTGCTAAACAAAGCAACTTGAAGAGCAAGCTGTTCTTTCTGTAGCACATTAGAGTAGAGATGTGATCAAATAAATATTTAGAGGAATATAAAACAGCCCTAGCTATTGTATAGAAATGTGCCAAAGGTGAGTGGGCATATAAAAGTAGTGAAAAGTTTCAGTTTTCACATGAACTCTTTCCTCTTTATGGTAGTGCCTGAGTACAGCCAATAATTATATCCAGAGGTCAAGAAAACATCATCACTGCACAAAAGCATCTAGAGTTAACACAGCTTGCTCCTGAATCAAACAGGTGATCTGAGGTTTTATTATGGGCACAAAAGAAAAAAATCTACAGGGAAATATATTATATAATAACATTAATTTAAAACTCAAAATATGCTGAAATATAGTTTTTAGTGAGAATATGACCTGAAATGATTTAAAATGTTCCTTGATGATCACAGGAAACAGAATATTTAAAGACATGTAATTTTCTTCCTCCAATTTGTATTTATTTTTCTAAGGAAGAAAATTGAGGAATTAAATGATTAGTTTTGAACACATCAAAATTGGTATAATATATACAAAATTATCAATTTATATCAAGAAAAAGAACCTCTCATTGGACATCTAAAACATTAAATCTTATCCTATCTATCCTGGACTCTTTAAATGTGAATGTTCATGCTTGTATCTCAATCTAAATGTTTGTCTCCCTAAGAAAAGTACAAGAGAGATACAAAAGGAAGAGAATACATTCAAATAAAATATTCCAACGAGGATCAGCTTTCAGGGGGCCCTGCACCCAGGCCTTACATCATTCAGGCAAATGAATGGCCCAGTGCTTGGCTGTTTTCTCTCACAGTGCTTATCAAAGCTGAGCTGGACTCAGCCTCTGTGATCTAAACTGTGGGCTACTTTTCTCACACCAATGCCTCATACTCAGGATTGCAGGGTTTAGTACAAAGCATTCCTCCCTGTTGAGTGATCCACAGGTTAATGTTGATGGCTTTCATTAGTCATTAACATGCTTTGCATTGATCAGAGATGGTGAGCCTTCTTTCTGCCTGTTAATATTTGCAAAGCACTGGTAGAGTCCTTTAGTAGTTTTTCATAGAGCTTAGCTCATCAGTCTCCTATGTCACTTGATCACCATACTCTTGTTTTTAGGAAAACCTTTGGACATCCCTGCAGATGCCTAGATTCATCTGTCAAGACTTTCTAAACTGTGAATAACTACCACGTGAATCTTACAGGTCATTTGATAGTCATGGAAGGACTGAGATCTCCTTATAGTAAAAACTTCATGGGAGAACTGTATCAATGGAGTTTGAAATATTCCTCATGGATGCATCTGATGACTTCACAAGGAAGCCTTCACTTGGTGATAATGATGCAGGCATCTCACATGTAACAGATGATAACATTAAGACTCCATAGTTTTGGATATTGGTGCCTTTCTCTGCTATTAACTGTTTATGTCCAACGTACCCCTAAGTCTTTCATGGCATAGTTCTTTGGGAATTCAATAACAGTGTTTTTCCTTGTGAGTTGTGGCAGCTACTGAATATGTAAGTAGAAGATTGATAAATGACATTAAAAAATTATCATGGCTCAATTTCTTCAATATGAGTATTCAAAAATGAATGAGTGAATGAATGAAATAAACATTGTACCCTGCTGGAAAGTATCTGTATCACTGAGTGCCATAAACAGTTACATGGATCTTAGTTGTTTGAAGTCAATAAATATTGACAAATAAAATGGAAAAAAATAGGTTCATAATTTTTGAAACTTGTTTTTGAGACAGCCCAAGTCCAGTTCCCAACATTGTCAAAGATGACCGTAAACTTTTGATTCTCTTGTTACTAAGTCACTAGTGCTATGTCTGCAGGGTTTTGCTGCCAAGCTCAGTTTGAGTGTTGCCAGAAATTGAACCCAGTTATGAAGGCATGCTAGGCAAGCAGTGTGCCAATTGAGTTATATCCCTATCCCAACGGCTGTTAAGGTTTTGGCACCTTCCTGGAACATGTGAATGATTTAAACACATTGAGGAAATGGGGAAGTTCAGTTGACAAAACTACTTAAACAGAAATAAAATAGAAGGAGTGGTTGAGAAGGAAAACCAATCAATAAGAGTGGGAGAGAAAATGAGTATAATGAAGGGTAGATATGATAAAAATATATAGATATAAAATATCATTATGAAAGTCATCATGCATTACTAATACATGCTAATAAGGTGTTAAAATAAAATCTTTCCTAAAATAGGTCAGGAATGAATGAGTAGAGAGGGACAATACGTTTATTAACAAAATACTTCATTATCACTAGGCATTTCTTCCAGAACAACCTTCCAAAAACAGTCAATATTATCCCTATAAAAATGACCAAAGGTGTGCACAAACTGACAGCTTACTTAGAAAACTCTTATGGAAGCCAGTGACCTGAGAATAGCAAAGATACTTCTGAGAGAAATGAACTTCATGAAATCTAGTATAATTAAAAGAGTAACTCTCAGAGACAGTTTATAGATACAATACAGGCAATATAAATGGAAAGTGTACATTACAGAGGAGGTATAGACTAATCAAAACCCGCTCCCTAGTTACTAGTTAAAAATAGTGAATGAAATGAAATAGTTCCCTTTATATTAATCATATACAAATTCCCAATAGAATAAGCACAGACGTCTAAATATTCAAACTAGAAACACACCAAAATAAAAAACAAACAAACAAACAAACAAACAAACTTTCTGTGATATAGGAATGGGAGTTTAGTTTGGAGAATGATTTCTAAAATAGGAACCAAAAACCTTATGCAAAAATATAAAATAAGAATAAACTTAAAATTCAAACTACCTCAAAATCACTTAAGGAAAACAGAAAGACAGAGTATAAATTGACTGAATGGAATTCATTTCATATAACCAAAAATTAAAGTACAATTTTCATACATCTAGAAAACAAATAAAATTGAGATAGATAGATAGATAGATAATGATATACATATATAAATAAAAATATACTCATGTATCCTATATTTCTGTATATCACATGTCACAGAACTTTTAAAATATAAAAGATAACATACGGAAATACTTGATCAAGTAAATTCTGTGAATGAACAATTCTCAATAAACAAATAAAAAACTGACAACAGCAATTAGTAGTTAGGGCAAAGAGTTTCAGATCCCTATTGTTAAACTGACTAACAGATCAACAAAAACAAGAAATAATAAATTGATTGTGTATAATGAGTATAATGTTAACTGATAACACACATTTCTTAAAAACATTTGATTTTGTTTTCTAAAGTTACCATGTGATACTTATGACAAAACTAATCTATTTCAGGAAAATGCTTGCATATGTACAAACACTTGTTAAAAAATTTAAAATTTTGTACTGTTTTGATATAAGGAAAACTATCTACAAGTAATAAAATTGAGATTAGTACCCCAGAGTAAACTGTAGTGTGGTGATATATTAAACCATCCAATATTAAAAGTGGATTATGATGTGTAAGGTTGTAGTCCTGTAATTGGGCATGTGTTCATGATGTTTGTGCTATTTTAATTCAAAACTTGTAATTTAAAATTTTATACACAAGAAAGAATCAGCATAGATGCTCTCTTACCTCACTGGTGGTGTAAACAATGTTCTTTATTCACTTAAATTGTCTCAGTCCCCCAGTGCAGTGAATACTGAACATGTTAACTTATTTGTACACAATCCTATATATTGATTAGAATATATTGAATTAATATGCATGTATCAAATTGAATTTTTAAGAAAAATAAATATAATAAACATGAATAAAATAATCCCACCAGGGGAAGCTATATTTTTCTAATTACCATTGATATATTCATGAATTTTAACAAATACTGTATAGCCCTGACACGTTAATTAATTTATCTATGTATTTAAGGCAGATTTGGGCATTGTAAGAAAGTTGTACTAATAGCAACACGTCTGAAAACTCAGTGCAGAAACCCTAATCCAGATAGGAAAAGTACACCAGATTTATGGAAAGTATGTTATATGTAAGTTAGAGAGCTAGGATAGACACTGTCTTACCACACCACATGGATTAAACAGTGTTCCTCACTCACTTACATTGACTGGGTATCACAATATGGTCAGTGTTGAACACGCTGACTTATTTGTACTCAGTCCTATAGGATGTTCAGTAAGGATTGATTCTGTTGTTTTCTGGGGGTGACACTATCTTATACTGACCTTGCCTGATCTGCTTAACACAGATTCTCCTCTCTTTAAAAAATTGCACTACACTAAATCCATCCACATTTATTTCTGAGTTGAGTCACTCCAGAGTGAGGAATGGGGGAACAGGACTTAACTGGATATTTTTTAATCCCTGAGGTTTTCTTGTACTCAGCCCACATCTTAGTATGTAAACTCATCACTAATTCCTTCTCAATTAATTTAGGTGCATCTTTTGTTTTTACCTTTATTCCAATTACTCTTATGCTACCTGTGACTTTCTTTATGATGAATATTAGATGATAAACTTATTAAAATGGTAAAGCAGAATACCTTGGAAAACAGATTGAATACTGTATAGAAATGCAATGAAAATCAGTAAAATTTTATAACACTATAAAAGTAGATATGCATATAAAAGTAATAAAAATAGAAGTGAAGTAAGATAGATCTCGGGAAGCTGTAGCTTCAAGATACATCTCCAGTGTCTTTAGTTTCTAATCAATTACTTTAGAAATACTGATACAAAATCATAAATTTATAATATAAAAAATTCAAATTGATTGAAAATCGAAAAATGTCTTTCTAAATAAAATACTAGTCCTATCATAGCAAACAATGATAACTAAAGGAGGCTACCAGGCATAAAATAAATACCACATTTTTAACATTTTAAGTTAATCACGTGAATAAGCATACCAAAAAGCGTAATATAGTTTTAATATTGATTCCTAATAAAAACTAGATAAAAATATCCTGAATAGAAAATCTTTATCTACTATCAAACAGTGAAAGTAGACTGAAAAATATTTACAGAGGATAAATGAGACAATAATACTTAATATTGAAAGATATGGTTAAAATGGAAAGCACTAAACCAAATATGAGTCAAGATAGCAGTCTGATACATCTGTCTTCTGTGAGGCTCTGCCAGATCCTGATCAACACATATGTGGCTTGCAGCCAACTATCTGACAAGGACCCCAATGGAGGAGTTAGGGGAAGGACTGAAGGACCTGAAAGAGCTTTATCTAGCATCTGTGGAAGGGGAGTCCCTTGGTCCTGTGAAGGCTCGATGCCCCAGTGTAGAGGAATGCTAGGGTGGTGAGGTAGGAGTGGGTGGGGAGATGGAGGAGTACACTCATAGAAAAAGGGTAAAGGAGTATAGAATACAGGGTTTATAGAAGGGAAACTGGAAAGGGATAACACTTGAAATGCAAATAAATAAAATATCCAATTAAAAACGATAGCAGTCTCAGTAAGAATTGATATTCATATATTCACAAAGCATAAGTTACAATAGCATTGCCAGTAAGGGCCACAGAGCAATGTTGCTGGTATGAAGAAGGTGTCATTCATTTTTCGGCATCCTTCAGAAGAATACTTCATTCTCTGTTGGGGCTGCCTTTCCTTTTGATTGTGGAAAGAATTCATGTTTATCCTTCAAGACTCAACCTCTGTGAAACCATTCAGAATCATCCATCCTTGGGGCTACTTTAAAACACTAACTATATGCTCATGAATTAACCCAAACAAACTTTTTTTAGAATAAAATATTTATGAATACAAATTATTTGCCAGCTTGTCCTTTTCCCTCAAAACCTTGTGGCCTGTTCAGTCTACCCCAGCAGGTAAGTGCAGACCTTGAAGGAATTTGTCCTAAACAACTCCTGAGACTCAGAAGCCAATCCTTGACAATAATATAAAACCCCCTATCTACCAGGAGTCAGTCAGAGCCTTCCATGTTGGTGGGAAACTGAATTGGGGCTGAGGAGAAAGGGCATGAAAAACAAAGGACAAAACACAGCAAAAACAATCGGCACAAGTCTGCAGAAGCTCAGGTTCTCTTCAAGAATTCTTAGAGTGGAGTCTAATATCAGGGTTTTTAGATCACCACTTACTGAACAGATCATACAAGTCACTGCATTTGAAAGTCCTACAGTAATGTACAGATTAGGTTTTAATATATAGGAAAGGGGAAATGATATGAGGAGAAGTTCAGAAAATTCCAATTGTAAATTACACTAATCATGGATACAGGCTTAGGTAGATGTCAGGCCTCTAGGACACAGAAGAAACAGAAGGGGATATAATCCCATCTCTTGGAAAAGGAAGGACAAATAAAAACTATGATATAGACATGGAAAATATTTTTTCCAGCTAGGACTATTATGAAGCATGATATTCCATTGTGTCTCTGCTTTCTTGGAACTAAATATAGCAAACCAAAAATTTCTTAGAAAACTATGTTAGTTACTTATTTGCTTCTAGGCTATGAATTTTTAGGGCATGTTGAAGTAAGAAATGTGTCTTGGCAGTCCATGTTCCCAACCAATTTCCTGGAAACTGTGTCATGAAATAGAAAACCACAAAGTACACTGTTATACTCATATGAAGGATATCATAATTAAAAATTGAATTTTGACTCAGAAGCTTAAAAGTCAATGTTATAAGAAACAACAACAAAATCCAGGTGATTACAACTAAAAATTACAATAAAAATGTTACCACTAGAAGTTACAGTGTTAAATTTCAGTCACCAAAGATTGCTGACAAATCATTAAAATATTATCTGAACAATATTTTACAAGTTACCTAACGTTAGCTGGTACTGCCAGCATAACAATGTTTCTACAGAAATTAAATCGCATTTCTAAGGCTGATGATGATCACACACCTAGTAAATTGATACAAATTTCATTTAGAATTTAGAAAGTCTCTGATAGAATTATTGTGGTCAAAAGGTATTCTCATCAACATTATCTTGAGATACTATTAGATACTAGATGCTAGATAATAAAAGGAAGCTAAAGAATAATGATGACTTCACTCTGCCAACAACTTCTCCATTCTTGCCTCAAGAAAAGACAGTTTGAACTGAATAAGACAAAAACTATCACCAAAGGCAAGGGATGGTTCCTGAGTATTCATTCAGATAAATTGCATTATTAAAGTACAGACTACTTGGTCCACATTTTAAAAATATGGAATGATGTACACTTATTTAATAAATATGGTAATATATTTTATAATAGAAAATAAGAATAAAAATATACTTCTATATTTGTCATGATGAATATACACACATAAATATACAAATAGATACTATGAAGCAGAGGAGGAAAAGATGAAGGTGAAGAAGACAAAGAGGAAACAATGAATAAATGCCTGGAGCCATAAGATTAATCAAACATTATTTTAAAAAACCCATATTGATAAAATAAGATGAACAAAAGGTCCAAATATTAACAGTGGAAAACAATTTTTCTAGTAAACCTGAGTGGTTTTCTATGAAAAAGCTAGTAACAGTTGAAATTTATAAAAAAAAAAACATTATTGACCTAAAGAACCCAAAGGAATAGAAAATATTCTGGCATAAAAATAAGTATATTAAATGGAAATATCATACGTTGTTATGAACATTTAAAACTGTAGTCTCAAAAATGGCAGGGCAGCTCAGTGGATAAAGGCATCTGCTACCAAGTCTGATGCTGTGAGTTTGATCTCAGGAACCACATACTATACAAAGAAAACCTACTTCCACAGCTTGACTTCTGGCCTCTACACACATGTGGACAGACATGTATATACACACAAACACAGAAAAAAATAAAAATAGAAAATAATCAATAAACTTTCCCATTTTACTTAGGGGAAAAATCTAGTCTTTATATTTACTTCAATATTATTTATATCAATTTATGTTTTTATTATTTTGAGCAGTTGTTTCATTATTGATGCAAATCTATGGAGTTAACATTTGTATATTGGTTTATATTTGGGAGCAGTTATTAAAATTGTCTTGATTACTTTTGGGAAATTAGAAAAATTAATCTATTTCAAAGACTAGCAGCTTTTACAGAAAAATAAAATGAGACCAGTATTTACATTCAGCTTCTAGTAGGTATTTTGATATTTTGATATCTAGCATTTTTTACCTAGAATTATGAATAGTTTGCAAACCAACAGTCACCATTGAGAGAGAATGCACACAATTAATTTATGTTTAGAACAACAATTTGGAAAACAAATTTGACCAAAATATATCAATCATGATAAGATGGCATATAATATGATAACAACGCAAATGATAGCCATAGTTAGTAGGGATAAGTAATACTACTTGATGACTGACAGTGTCCAATATATGCCACAGAAATGGTACCCACTAGAATCATGCTGCAAGTCTGCTGGAGAAATGAGGATTATATTTTTTTAGAGTTAACATATTCCAAGCCTGACCCTATTAGGATTTTGCTTAACAGGGATTATTTTTGTGAGTTTTCTCTCTATCCTCTTTACCATATCAATCCAATTTTTGCTTATTATGCATACAAGCAGTGAATGTAGCCTTCTTGGTGAGTTTCTTGTCTGTAAGTACTACAGATCTCTGAAGAGTGTCTCCAACTGTGGAAAACTATTATTTGATATGCCCCAAAGGCATTTGTGCACTCTATAACGCTATCAGCAAGCCCCATCTGAAAGAACTGTCTTCCACATACTGCAACTTGATGAACAGGGCTCTAGTAGAGATTCTAAGGATATGGTGAGGTCTGCTCTATAGTTCCACCAGCATGTGTTTGTAACCCACGGGTTCAGAGATGTATGGACAGAAAGTGGCTGTTCTATTTTCCAGGGACAAAGGTTGCTGTGTCGCATGTCAACAAGATTTTCTAAAATAAAAGTAAAGCAATGGGACATTTAGATTATAATAGGCAATAATAATAAAATCTCTGGCAACATGATAGTAAAACATCCAGATGAATATTAAGGATCTTAACCTATGAAGGGGATGAACGTAGAGGGATGGGTGGAAAGTAAGCTTTAGAAAATTAACCAAAACTAAGGAGCTGTGTGAAATATATATGGGCCACTAGTATTTTATAACATATATGAAGAATATAAAATATGCATAAATTTGAAAAGAGATACTTTGAATACATGGAGACTGCTTCTCCCAGAATCTGTAGGTTCTTAAATTAAAATTTCAGTGCCAGGTGCAGAATATCACCCTATTAGATGCTGGTCAGGGAGCTCCCAGAGGCTCCTCTATTTCAGAACTCATTACACACATTGGATACACAGCCCTAAAATCAAGCTACATGGGAAATAGAAGCTGCTAGGAGGAAAATATCATCAAAGATCTCACTCATCTGTGAACCATGCAAGCTATAATACTAACCTACTAAGCAAAATGTGCTCACTAATGAAGCAGTAGTACAACTGTATGGGAGATAACCAACAGTTTTCTGAATGAATCCGAGGTCTATTTGACAGGAGGAAATATATAACTATTTCATTAAATATAGTCAAAGCCAAAAGTAGGAGGGTCATAGATTATAAAAAAGATCGTATTACCCATGTGTACCTGTTTTTTTTTTAATGACTATGTAGTTAAATTTCTGCCATAACATTTATGTTTGTACCCACAGATTAGTGTTGCTCTCATCCTGGGACAGGGAAGTTTCTTTTTACAGTGAGTGATGGTTCCTATGGAGATTAATAACTTACTCATAATGCAGAATAAGTGATTGTTAAGTTCTTAGCCTTTAACATGACATCTACATCACCTCCATCCAAAGTTCAAAGAACAACGCAGAAGGAAAGTAGACAAACTGTAAAAGCTGAAGGCTGGGATGAACACTAAGAAACACTATCCTCTGCATATGGCACAACCATTGCAGTCATGCACCCATGACTGCTTGCAAAAGCTATACACAAACTCATTAGAAGGGTGGGATCAGTGAGACAGTGGTAGAAGGATAATTGAGGTGAAGAAAATTGAAATCTTTTATACATATATACTTGTGTGCATGTGTGTATATCTCTCTGTGTGTGTTTGGATTGAAATAGTGTGACATACACATTTGCTTTCTTTTATTTTGGGTCTCTGTGTGTGTGTGTGTGTATTTGCAAAATTTGAAAACAAAAACAGAAAAAAATAATTACAGAAAGAAAATGGTTACCTTTATGGTGCTTTCATTATAAATACTGGCTGCTAACAAGTTTAACCATGTTTTATGAATATACTTCTTAACACATTGTGGACTGGGCACATACTATCATGTGGTAAAGAAAGATTTAATAATAATAATAATAATAATAATAATAATAATAATAATAATAATAAGAAGAAGAAGAAGAAGAAGAAGAAGAAGAAAGAAGACAAGGAGGAAGAGGAAGAAGAGGAGGAGGAGGAGGAGGAGGAGAGACACCAAATAGACATTAATTATAATTTTAAAATCATGTAGATAGTTTGAAAATGACAGTTATTATGGTCATCTAGACCTAAACTTAGAAATGGGCATACTCACAGAGGGACTTGAAATCTTCATTTAAGAAATGATAAGCCTTTCCTAAACTGCTGGAATGACTATAAAAACAATATTCAACAACTTCCAAGAGCCACTTTTTATGTTTTCCTCCTAATAGAAACTGATGGCAAGTGGTAGATTGAAACACTGTGACATCCACATTTGCTTTCGTTCATTCATTTTAATCACATTCTCATTTCTGACTAAGGGAAGGGGACTTTTCAGATTCAGATTTGCCCTTAGAAAGAGTTGTTACTCCTCCATTGTATGATTTCAGTTTCATCAATACTGCTAAATTTATTCTTATGTTTATTACTGATAGGAGAAAACTGATACTATAAGAACTTTACCAGAGACCAAAACATAATAAATGCATACACAATATTTGAATGCTGTTGTCAGACTCCACTTTCATCTAGATCCCAGTTCCACATTGATGAACATCCCAAGTCTTTTGTAGTTCTATCTACACACCTCTCCACGCTCTTTTACTAATCACGTAGTTCAGACAAACCTAATCCTCATACAATAAACATGGATACAGAAATATGGTTCATTTATATAATGAGATACTATTCAGCTATTAAAAACTAGGGCATCTTGAATTTTGCTGGCAAATGAATGGAATTAGAAAATATCATTCTTGATGATGTAACTCGGACCCAAAAGGACATACAGGATATGTACTCGCCGATAAATAGTTATTAACAAAAGTGCAGAGTACCTACGATACAAACCACAGACTTTAAGAAGTATAACAAGCAGAAAGGCCAAAGTGAGGATGCCCTCTAATCCCACTTAGAAGGGGGAAAAATGATCACTGGAGACAGAAGGAGGGAGGGACTCAAGTGGGAGAGAGGAGGAGGAGGGAGAAAGGGAAACAGGAGAGAAGCCTAGAGAGCCAGGAGAATGAATGGAAATAAGCAGAATCCTGTGGCGGGGGGGGGGGGGGGGGGGGGGAGGGAGTACCCCCTAGAAAGTACCAGAAACTTGCCAGGTGAAAGCCTCTCAGGTGGTGACTTTAGCCAAAATGCCCGACATTGGGGAGAAGGAACTAAAAGAATCCACCTCTAGTAGATAGACAGGGCCTCAAGTGGAACGACTAGGTTACTAACCTATAGTAAAAATTTCTGACCCAGAATTGTATCTGTCTAAAAGAACTAACCTATAGTAAAAATTTCTGACCCAGAATTGTATCTGTCTAAAAGAACTTTGGGGACAAAAATGGAGAAAAGAGTGAAGGAAGGTGGTTCAATGGCTGACCCAACTTGAAATCAATCTCATGGGGGCAGAGGGACCAAGTGCTGACACTATTACTGATGCTATGCTGTGCTTACAGATGGGCATCTGGCATGACTGTCCCCTGAGAGGCCCAACCAGCAGCAGACTGAGACAGATGCAGATACTTACACCCAACCATTGGACTAAAGTGGGGGACCCCTATGGCTGAATTAGGGGAAACATTAAAGAAGCCGAAGGGGAGGGTAACCTTATAGGAAGACCAGCAGTCTCAAGTAACCAGGACCAGAGGGAGCTCCCAGAGACTGAGACACCAACCAGGAGCATATACAGGGAAGTCTGAGGCCCCTGCCACAAATATAGCAGAGGTCTAGCTGATCTGGCCTCAGTGAGAGAGGATGCACTTAATCCTTGAGGGAGTTGAGGCCCCAGGGAAGGGGAGGTCTGATAAGGGGCTCTCAGAGGCAAGGGGGAGAAAAAATGGGATGAGAAATAATGGGAGGAAAGACTGTGAGAGGAGGGGTAATGACTTGAATGTAAATAAATAAAATAATTTTTAAAATCTTAAATGTATGTGTGTCAGTTCACATGCAACCATTTTCATTGGTATCCTCCCAAATAATTATTAAGCTCTCAGAATATTATTTATACAATTTCATGCTGAAGCCCATATTATAACTCTGAGATCTATGGAAAGTCAATAACTAGATCTTACTCACTTCTTGTGCCACCTAACACAGACCATTATACCTAGTTGTGTGACAAAGTAAGGCCAACAAATCCCATTTTATTCTTTTGTAAGGGCAGCTATACCATAGCAAACTTGACACTCCTCCTAATTTTCATAACCAAAATTCCACTTGATACTTTTCTCAAAAGAGATTGCATGTTTTAGCTTTTCTCACATTTTTTCTTATCTACATAGCACCACTAAATTCTCCTACTATAACTTTGCCAAGCTTCTAAGGTTCAACATTACTGTTATCCCATCAAAAGAAAAAAAAAAAGTCCTTGTGCCTCTTCAGTAGTGTCTGCACTTCACAAAGGTATATTTGCCAAATGAAATTAGTGAGCCTTCAATGGAAAAGCATGCTACAGAAAACAATATTGTTACTTCTTGTTTAATTGCCAGTCAAAGAACAAAATCCTGCCATAGTAAACATGCATTCGATGTTAACTTGGCTCCACTTGCATTCCTTGCATAATACATTTCAAGGCTGTATACTATTATAATAGCATGAGAACTTTCCCTCCCTCCTTAGGTCTCCCTGTAGTTTGCACTGGCATGTGTTCTATGAGGAACTATAATCCATTATTAGCATGTTTATAAATCCAAAGATACAGAGGAGGTTGGTCAATGTTAATAAGTGACATTGTCCAATATAAGCAACAGAAATAGCACACACACGCTGAGACTCTGGCAGAGAAGCAGAGCATATTCATTTAACTTAATGTATTCAGTGCATGACACTGTTTGGATATTTTGCTAAAATTAGATAAGTTTTTATTTTTTTTTATCCTGTCTCCTTTCCGATATACATCTCATTTATATGCATGGAAGCACAGAAGAAAACAAGTCACGGTGAAAACTGAAATATTCTTTAAGCACTAACTGGGGTACAGCACTTTCGATGCCAGGAATGGAGTGTGGCAGCCGTAATTAACGGGAAATCTAACCAAGAGACTTCATTATCCTGTGTCCAGTGTCAAGACATACCTGCAGTGGATAGAATTATACCAGATTCTTTTCATTTAATGCCATGAAACACTGACTGTACCAACCTCATCTTAATTCTCATTCCACAATCTCCCAAAACTTTATGGTTCCAAATGCTGTGCAGCTTCTACCACTGTTCTGCCTTTATAGGAAATAGTGTCTTGTGATGAAAGTCTTCACTATGTTAATTAACTGAGTCCACAAATATGCAAATACATCACAAATACTGTGTATAATCTGAGCCCTTCAGTTAGTTATAGAAAAAGTATAACTTGCAATAAGCTAGTGAATTAATATTTTTAGTAAAACGCTAATTTCCAAAGCCTATTCTCAAAGCACTGAATGCATTCCATAAACTAAAGTGTATGGTCAAGCTATCACAGGAAACACGAGTCACCTTAAAGGCCTATGGAGAAGCCTGAAAGCTTCCTGCTTTTATGTCAATAATATATCAGTATTAATTTCTACAAATCATTAGTTTTTTTTCAATTTTTATTGGTTATTTTATTTATTTACATTTCAAATGTTATCTTCTTTCCCAGTTTTCCTTCTGCAAGCCCCCTATCCCTTCCTCCTTCCTCTCTACCTCTATGGGGGTGCTGCCCCAACCACCCACACACTCCTACTTCAGCAGCCTAGTGTTCTTCTATCCTGGGTCATCAAGCCTCCAAAGGACCAAGGGGCTCCCCTCCCAGTGATGCTAGATAAAGCAATCCTCTGCTACTTATTCAGATGGAGCCATGAGTACCAGGTGTGTATTCTTTGCTTGGTGGTTTAGTCCCTAGGAGCTTTGGGAGGTCTGGTTGGTTGATATTGTTCTTCCTATGAAGTTGCAAACCCCTTCAGCTCCTACAGTCCTTTCCCTAAGTTCCCCTTTGGGATCCCCCAGCTCAGTCCAACATTTGAATGTGTACATCTGCATCTGTATTGGTCTGGCTCTTGGCAGAGCCTCTCAGGGGATAGAAATACTGGGATCCTGTCAGAACTTCTTGGCATCTGAAATAGTGTCTGGGTTTGGTGTCTGCAGATGGAATGGATCCCTAGGTGAAGCAGTATCTGCATGGCCTTTCCATCAGTTTCTGTTCCACTCTTTGTCTGCAATTTCTTTTGACAGGATGATACTGAATTAATATTTTCGAGGTGGGTGGGTAGCCCCATCCCTCTACTGGGGGCTGTGCTCATCCATTGCATATGGTCTGTACAGGTTCTATCTCCCTTTTGTTGGGTATTTCAGCTAAAGTCCTCCATGTTGGGTCCTTGGAAGTCCCAGAGATGCCGGGGCTCAAGAGGATCCCCGGACCCAACAAATCATTCATTTTTATGTCTTTATTACTAATACCAAGACATAGAATGAAAAACAAAGACAAGCTCTCCTACAATGAAATAATTTACATACCCTTTACATATTTGTTTGAAATTATCTTTTCTCTGTCCTATTTACTGATGAACAACATCCAGACTAGTCTGATCAACATATTTGCTAAGCAATGAAAGTGGTGTTTTACATTCTCGAATCAGAACAATCTTACAAAATCTTAATGATTATTGTATAATTTACATCTGGCAAGATAATTTACACCTGACACCTCACTAACATTGGACTTCAGTAATATACTTCATTTAATGTATACAATTTTATTTTGTTCCATCTTCTAGAAGTTAACAAGTGGGGAAAAGAAAACATAAGGAAGCCATTATCACAGAGCAAAGTAATGATACATATAACACAATCAGAGTGGCCAGAAATTAGAGATGAACAGTTAAAAAAGAAAATGTTTTCCATGTCAATTCTCTATAAATCCTGTGACAAATGCTCTCCTAAAGTAAACACTTGTAACAAAGATCCATATGGATTACATACTAAATAAAAATAGTAATGTTATTTTTAAATTTTAAATTTTTACTTTTATTTTCTCCTTACTCAAGCTTCCATTCTTTTATATTACCTCACTGTTTATCCACACCACCACAGCAAAAAAAGATCCATTTTTAGCGATTCCCAACTGCTGGTGTATATCATAATGAAAAATAAATACTACAAATGTTCACAGAAAAAAAAGTATCTGAAACAAAGCAATTTCATTATAAGATGGAGGGATTTCCTCCTAATTAGAGTATCTGATGTGGATCTTCTATTTCTGTTTCCTAATTTCATGAGGGGATTTGTGTTTCAATCATAAAAATCCACTGCCTTCACTCTGTTCCTCTGCTTATATTTTACTGTTCTAGAGAAAGCCAATCCCCAGCCTAGTGAGGTCCAGAAAATGTACCAAACACATGTTGCTCCCCCCTTTTTTTTTCTTTCACTCAGTTGAGATCTGCCTGTGAGGAAGATGGAGATGGGTTCAAACTTGTTTTATCCATTCTTGTGTGGTGAAGACCTGATAATGTCCGCATGTGCCAGAGCTGGGTAGACATACTAATTTACAGATGAAGTTGATTGCATCTGCATGCATAATGCCTGCCTTCCCATTCAGTCTCTTGCAGCAATAAAACCGTGACTTTGATCTCCATCTGCCTGACACCTGTGACTCTCTCAGAAGTTTCTGAATACTAATAGAAATCTATTTGATTTTGTGAGTGGTGATGAGGTGAAGGTAGAGATCGGCATACATTTTGGACTTCAAGAGACTATCTACTCATATTCATTCACTGCCTGATTATAAAGTGAAGTTCTGCAGCGTGTTAACAGAACCTCATATTTTAGGAAACAACACTGAGCACACACCGTACTGAGGATGCACCAGTAGGGACACCAAAAGGATCAAACATGTATGTTTCTTTCACAAATTTGAGACTATAAAAAAAAAGGTTTTTATAGATTGGTCATAACAACAATAAAAACAGCAACAGGAAAGTCTATTCCTTAGATTTTTCTACCATTTTTAATAAATAAAAAATAGTAGTATTATAGTTATACCTGGTGAATAAGTTCCTGTTGGTATATAAAGAAAAGCAAAATCTGTGTTCAGAGCTTGCTACTGTGGGAGGAGTAAGCTTCCATCATAGAAGCAGGTCATGAAAGGACTCACACTCTAGTAGATGGTCCTAAACCCATGTAATACCGTCAATACTGCATATACTTGTGAGTTTAAAATAAAAAAAGGTCACATGAATTTGGGAGTGGAATACAATGGGGGAGATAGAGAACAAACTGGAACAATAAAATGAGGGTGGACTTGGTGAAAATACGTTGTGCAACACAAAATTCTCAATAAAAATAAAATTGACTGCATTATTGTTTTAAATTACATGAAATCCATCCTTTAAGCCCTGCATAAGGGATTGTGTAAATGTTGAAATTTTGTTGTATTAATAAATATAAATTTAGTAATTTATTAAATCAAAAGTATTACAGATGGAAATTTTCATTTGTAATAGGATTTGATGGTGGGAAACTACTCTTTCAGACTGACAGGGTCTTGTCAGCTCTAGTAAAGATTTTTACAATGAATGGAGATCAGTTCCTTTCCCCCCATTAAGAAAAAAAATCATCTGTCCTATTACAATAGAGTTCAATATTGACAGTTCACAATAATAGCAATACTTTTATTATATGTTCTCTAATGTGCATTGTAAATATTAGCTTAAACTTCTTACTAGTATAATTCACGGCCCATCATTTCTAGCTGTAGGTGTACTCAGTTTCCCAAATAATTTTAAAGATTTGAAAGTAGAGCTTTTATATAATCCCTGTTATGTTTTTTAGCACGTCTTTCTTTTTTAATTTTTTATTGGATATTTTATTTATTTACATTTCAGATGTCATCCCTTTTCCCCATTTCCCCTTCCTAGAACCCCCATCCCATCCCCCCTCCTCCTTTTTGTTTTTATACCATTTTGATTACATCCATCTATTAAGGTTATTTCTAGGTTGAGGGTCTAGTAATACAATAGATGCAAATTGTCAAGGAACAAGCAATACAATAAACACAAATAGTCAAAGAACAAGCAAGGTATTAAACCCAATTATATGAACACTCCCATGATTACTATTTCTAAGGGCTTATCAGGATGAGCAAAATATCTGAGCCTACTTCCCTATCCTAGCCCAACGTCATTTTCATTACTTCTTTGCTCTAGCCTAATGTCCTATTCCTGCCTGAGGCCTACTTTCTTATCCTTGGCCAACATCATATTCCTACCAAGCAACCCATTTCCTTGTCCTTGGCCCATGTCAGATTCTTGCCAAGCAGCCCCAAAGGCTCTTTGCCTCCCCCACTTTTTTTTTCATTAACAAGACTGACCCTGTCTTAGGTCATTCTGACAAGAATGCCTTTTTTACTCATCGTGGAATATGCATTATTCAAAGCAATGCATTTCTGTCTTAGGTTGGTAAAGCTCTGTGCAGAATTACCTGTCCTTGGCTTGCCAGCCTGTTAATTTAAAAACTCTGTCTGGGAGTCCATTTTCTGGATCTAGACATGTACTTTGGCTGCCAACATGTTGATGTTGTAAAAGAAAAGTTTTAACACAATAGGCAGAAATAAAATAGCCAACAAAGACAAGAATAAAGCACCATAATATTTCTAAAAGATTACAAATACTTCAGTGTTTTCATAGGAGAAGTATTATTTCTCAAAATTGTCTTAGTTTTATTCACCTTTCTAGGTAGTTATAAAATTTAAAGGAAAATTCATATTCATTCAAAGACTATGCAAGTAAGCAAGTAAAGATAAGCAGAGGGAAGAATTGTTTGTCAACAGGAGAAAGGCAAAGGGCAATTAATGAGCATGAACTGCAGCAGGAGTATTTGGTCATTTCAGCTTCATGTCTTCTACAGCATCCTGAGTCTTATGGCCACTGCCATATCCCCACAGTTACTGCATATCAATGTGTGTACATTGAGAACTCTACTATGGATTATTGTGGTATCTCAATTCATAAGATAAATTCCCTTAAAAGTAGTAAGAAATTGCTATATTCATCAACAAAATGAAGCATATATGAAAAAGCTACATGAGAACCAACGATTGTGTAATTGAAATTAAAACTATAAAAGAAGGGACTCATTGTTTTTGAAAGAATGAGGGAAGGAGTAATAATGGAAGTTAAAGGTGTAAGGAAAGATTGGGTAAGCTATGGGAGTAATGCAGGATTTTCTAAAACTAAGGATGTGCACAGAAGACTTCTGAAACACCACTAACTCATAAAACTACCTAAAGCATATTTTAAGTGAGTAAAAGGAGTGCAGAGACAGTGATCCACATGAGCAAACAATGATGTTGCAAAAACACATTGATTCCTAAATAAAAATCTTAGTCCCAAGCACAAGTTACCTCTGTATTTATTATTGGCTTGTGTGGCCCCAGGGTCACCCAATAAGTAGGGTGTTGCTGTTGCTCTTGTTTGCTCACTGTACTATATTAAGACCTTATTATGAAAGACTCCAAAGTTTTTGAGTGCAGAACACAGAGAAATCAATCTTGAACTAACCAGGAAGCTCTCTCCTCATGCTGGCTAGCTTTCTAAGTGCTAGAAAGTGCCATTTAGAGGGAGAAAAATAAATAAATTGTCTTTTCAAGTGTTTGACTATACATTCTAAATTAATGGTCTTCCAGGCAAGATGTACCTACTGGTACCATAACAGGAAGACCCTATGGGGTTTAATAACCTCTTTCTTCACCAGACTTGAGGACTGCTCCACAGGACTGAATTCATACCTCGTATTGTAAACAAGGTCAAAACCTATAGCTAAGGTAGAAGTGAGTTGTAAGGAAATAAAGCTATTGATGTTGTTTTGTTATATAGTTCTATTATCAAACGACATTCTAAATATCCATGTTTATATCTGCAGATTTGTCTTGTTTTCAGCCTTAGGCAGAGGTATTTCTTATTGTGGAACTTGGTGGCTAATTCATAAGCTCGTAACTTTTCACAACATTGAGAATATGTGATTATGAGTGCTCACTGATTGATGGAACATCTATATAAACATCCCTACCCCCAGAACTAAGATACAGGAAATATCAAGGAAAAGCAAGTAAAATAAAGTGAAAGCCAGGTTATGGGAAGAAGTGTTGTAAAAGGCTGGCCTTCAAACATGGCAGGGATATTACAAATGTAAACTCACAGCACATGTGATCACCTGACCGAGACAACCACAAGATCAAGTTAGTTAAAACTTACAAAATGGAGGAGGAAAGAGCTTATAATGTCTCTCCTCATCTGAGGAGCTACTGGAAGGTAATTGCTGCTAAGGGGGAAAGAGGGTACGTAGCCCGTGTCCCAATGAACGAATGTACACAAATGTGCATATAAGCAGCATTACTTACACATGGTGGAGTATAAGAACAAAGCAATAAAACTGGAAGAAATTTCAGAGATATATTGAAGGAGGGTTAGGTATTTGAAGGCAGGGTGTAAGGCAAGGATATGACTCAGATACATTTTATGAAGTTTTTTTTTTTAAAATTTATTTTAAAAGTAACTACTGAAAAAGAAAATAGTCAAGGATAATACTTGAGTACTAAAATAAAGATTCTAAAAAATCTAAGTGAAAGTATTTTACTGTAAATTCATCAATTCAAAACTATCCTTTAAATCTAAAAATATAGTTTCATTATTTTCTTATTATGCTTTCCTTACTCTAAGCCCGCCTATGCATCCCATACCTTTTACTCTTTTCTCAAAATCATAGCTTCCTTATTTCTTTTAGTTAGTACTTTTACATACTCTTGTAGTGTTAGGCAGTGAATATATATATATATATATATATATATATATATATATATATATATTGCTTGGTTCCTATACTGTTACTTTTGTTTATATAAATAAAAAGTTGACCATTTGGTATTTGATATCCAATTAGAGGACTTATCCAATAGAAAACACTATTTCTTTTGCTCCTAGCACTCCCTTTTTGCCTATAACGCTTTGTATATGGGTAAGGCTATGTGAGATTTCAGCATTATATAACTGGATACCTATTGATCTTGTACTTCTTCAGTTGTCATTTAGGTAGTACCAAACGATGCTATAAAAGCTTGTAATGAAGAGAAGAGATTCAAACCAATAATTCGATCCAGCTGAAATGTCCATGAACCACAACAAAAACAAACAAGCCACAATAACGTGAGAATGCAGGAGGTGTTCATTTCTTAGTGGAAACAAATAGCTGTTTAAAGAGATTTGAGGCCTGATTAGCATAAGGAAAATCATGCCTGGCAAAAGAAACCTAGCCAAGCACGCAGGGATTATGAGGTCATGAATTCTGAGGAGAACTTACTAATGTCACAGTATAAAAACGGCTTATTGCCTAAGTGTATTATAAATATCTAACATTATAAATATAGTTGAGTGTATCTCTCACCCCTTATCAAAGAAACTTCTCTTTGCAACAGGAGAGTAATGCCAAAAACTACAGGGAGTGGTTTCAAAATACAGACTACAAGTGCCAATGGGGTCTGCAGCCCCAAATGATATACTTATAACACACCTCCTGCACTAAGCCATAGGGGAAATTGATGGAGATGAGACAGAGACACTGTGAGGGCCAGAAAACCAAGAAAGCTTCAGTGAGCCTGTGGTGCCTAGAAATGTCAGAAAACTTCACCTATAATATGAAAATAACAAGTTCAATATTTTTGGTGCTTAATAGCAATTATTTTCTTTTATTGGATATTTTATTTATTTAGATTTCAAATGTTATCCCCTTTCCTGGCTTCCTCTCCGTAAACCCCCTATCTCGCCCACTTCCCCTGCTACTATGAGGATGTTCTCCTACCCACTGACTCAATCCTACCCTATCGCCCTGGCATTCCCCTACACTGGAGCATCAAGCCTTCACAGGGTGAAGGGTCTCTCCTCCCATTGATGTTGGAAAAGGACATCCTCTGTTACATATGCAGCTAGAGCCATGGGTCCCTCCATGTGTACTCTTTGGTTGGTGGTTTAGTCCTTGGGAACTCTGGGGGAGGGGGTGTCTGGTTGGTAGATATTGTTTTTCTTCCTATGGGGTTGCAAACCTCTTCAGCTCTTTCAGTCCTTTCTCTAACTCCTCTATTGGTGTCTCAGTGCTCAGTCCAATGATTGGATGTGAGCATTCACATCTACATTTGTCAGGATCTGGCAGATCCTCTCAGAAGACAGCTATATAAGGCTCCTGTCCGCAAGTACTTCTTGGCATCTGCCATAGTGTCTGGGTTTGGTGTCTCTACATAGGAAGGATCCCCAGGCTGGGCAGTCTCTATTTTTCAAAAGCACTCATTGCATGGCACATCATAGTTAAGAATATGAGATCTTGGTGGAATTTTCTGTTTCACATGCTCCCTGTGACCTTATATCATCTGGTAAAGTAATGAACATTATGAAGACCATTTACCAGCACATTCAATATGAAAACTAAAATTGTAGACCACATACCCAATCCTCATAAAATTAAGTCACTTTAGAGACATCTACAGGTTAAAATTAAAATGATAACACTAAGAAATGTCATAATGGTTTATGAAATTATAATCTTATAGAGGAATTTGTAGTAGTCTTTATAGTATTATTTTACTTTTCAATAACAAATAGACCGCAAATACATAATCTGTCTTGTACTGGGGTAAGACTGGGCAGGCAGCTAACCTCTGTAGTTTATTTCTGGACCCATGTTTAACAAGGTTTGCTTAAATTTATGATTTTACCTAAAGCTAGTTCTTAGTGTTAAGTTTACTATCATAGACTAGCTTTCAAAATTTGGATTATAATGTGTAATTTGTTTCCGACTTTAATCATATGATTCAAATGATGCTTGAATTAACATGAATGGTTTAGATCTTATTCTTAGTTCATTTGAGGATGAATTCAGAAATAATACTTAGATAATTTTTAATTTTGTTGTGTGTGTGTATTTTTTTATGATATTCAGTCAGACATAACTCATTCTGGTTTCAAACCTGCTATATAGCCGAACCTCTCTTTAAATAACTAAACTTTGTGCCTTGACCTACCAAGTGCTAAGATTACAGAGCTATACCATCATTCTCAGCTAATGCTGAAATTTCAAAAAAAAAAAGTTGAAGCTGCTATGAACCTAATTAGACAATTAAATGCATCTATAAAAGACAGGAGACTCAGAGGGAAAAATGCAATCCATAAGAAGAAATTAATGCTATCTTTTTTCATGTTAAGTAGGTCAAATAGGAATGTATATGATACCAGTGGGCTTTCTCTGAATATTTCTCAATTAAACAAAAATTACAACCTTTGATATTCTGCATATGCTCACAAAATGAAATGTTTAATACTAATAAATATTAATTTTTACAACACATTCAGGCTTTGAGAGCTCAATAAATAAATAGTTAAATGAAGAAAAAATGTACTGGGTAGAATTTTCAGATGCATAAAATATACAGACATATTCATCTAGAAGAGTATGGGGCTCCCAGAATCACACCTAGCCCAAGATGATTTGTAAACATAGACAAGTAAATAAGATTGGTCTTAAGTTGTCTGCAACAAACATCTTCCAATGTGTTCACTAAGGAAAAAAAGCCATGGTGTGTGCGTGTAACAAACACCAGTTAAAGAGGTGACTGAGACCCATGCTTTCTTTAAGAAAAAAAAATTAATCAGTTTAGTCACATTTGAATACCAACCACAAACTTTTAGCCAATCAAAGTCAGCTATTTCTTCCCTTTTTTTTTTTTTTTTTTTTTTTTTGGAGGAGGGGTAGGATTACTACATATAAGACAAAGGTGGTCCATTAGAGAGGAAGCAAGTAAGACTTCACTTTCTAATATATATTTGAACAAGAGCAGACACTTCAAGGCACATTTACTTCCCTGGCTTTTTCCAACTCACATTTTTCCAGTCTCCAGGCAATATTCACATACAGGATGTGTTATTATTTTTCTTAGAAAAGAATTTTCCCCACCCTTGTTTTTCTGTCTAATTTTATTCCTACTTTTAATTTATGCCATCTTGTATTTTATGTATCCTAAGTTCTTTTACAATCATTCTAGAATGAGTCAAAGCCCAAACAAAAGCATTTAGAAGAAGAGAGTAAAGATGCATCAGGACACATTTGAAGTTGTCATTTTAAATGTCAAAGCCTTCTAGTCCCCAGCCTGGTTATTTCCCTTGTCTTAAAATACCTAGATTACAAGGCTACTGTATGAGGGAAAACATGGCATTTCAACAGGTCTCTAACTCAACGAAGGCTTGGGTTGTTCTTCTGAGAAAATAAAATCTGCCATAGCAAAAAATTCTGTTTACATATTACTCAGTAATTATCATGTGGATGTTTGACAAAAGTTAAGTTTATTTTCTTCCTTTACAAATTAAGTCATTATATTAAAACAAATGTTAGTCAACCACATGATAAGCATTGCTGGCAATAATCTAATAGATGAGTGGAGGTTTAAATAAGGAATTTCTCTTATAGGCTCAGGTGTGTAAACACTTGACTGGTAGTTGTGTTTGGGAAGTTGTTTCCCCCTTTATAAATGAAGTATGCCACGTAAAGGCTTTTAGATTACATAGCTTGAACTTATCTTCAGTTTTCTCACTCTGCTTGTGCTTGTGAAGAGGTGAGTTCTTAGATTTCTGTTCCTACTGCCATGTCTGCACTTGGCTGCTATGCCTCTCTTCTATGATGTACTGTTATCAGTCTGGAAGCATTAGGGCTAAGTAAACTCTTCCTTCTGTAAGCTGCGTCTATTCTGATGTTTTATCACAGCAAAAGAAAAGTAACTATTACAAGATGTAAAACCCAGGATGTGGAAAAACTCAATTGCTATGGTAAGATAGACAATTTAAAATAGTTATTAAGCTATGAAAATTATTCCCTATTAAAGCTGCTAAAGCAAAAGGAAATGAGCATGAAAACTTGTAATGTTATGTGCCATTTGAGCAAAGATTATTTCTTATTAGTCTGAAATATAAAACACAAAGAAGGCACAAAATGGAAATATAATAACTATTTCATAACACTTGAATTTTCAAATACTTAATGGCATGCGAAATCTCCTTCAGGGTGCAACTTTAACTAATAGTTAAATAAATAAATAAATAAATACCAAAATGCAAACTCAATATGTTAAAAATTTTTTGATGCAACAGGTTATTTGTAAGTGAGAGTCAATGAAAATAAAGTAAAATTAGATTCACTTATAATGACCTAGGCTGTTAGTTATTATTAACTGGAACTGATAAATGACTCAGTAGGAGAAAGTGCTGGCCATCAAGCATTGGTCTGAATCCAATCCCAATATCCCACATTTTGTACTTTATTCTTACACATTCACTATAGCATGCACATAGGAACACACACACACACAGACAAACACACACATACAGACACACACATTAAAACACATGTACACACACATTGTTTTCTTTCTTAATTAAAAAAAAAAAACCTAAAAAACAAATGAGATAGCTTAGTCAGAATACCACTTGCCATACACAAATAAGGTCCCGAGTTCAGATCTCCAGTACATATATTAAAAGAAAGCCATGTTGCAATGATATGAACTTGCTAATCCTAGTGCTAAGAATTCAGAAATCCCTAGGGGCAGGGGAAAGTGGACCAGCCAATCTCACTGAGTTAAGAAGCTTCACATTTAGTGAGCAATCATATCTCAGACAATAAGGTGGAGAGGAATGCAGGAAGATGCTCAACATCAACTTCTGGCCTCCAAGCGTACATATACACACATGCACATATGCATATAATTGAGAGACACAAACAAATACACAGATACACAATCACAGATCACACAAACAGACAATAACTGATCATTTAAGTAAGATGGTCTAGGGCTGATTCTTATGTAACATAAATTAATTAGAATTCAATAATAATCCAAATGGCCCCTAAAATTCCTTCATTGTTCAAGATACTAATTCTAGTTTTATTTCCATCATGGGAAATATGAAGCACATAAAGAAGAAGAAAGAGGAAGAGGAGGGGAGGAGGAGAAAATACATACATATGTACAGATGATAGAAAAAGAAGAGGCCATGTTTTGAGAGAGTGCAAGATCAGATGAATAATCAGCATTGGAGAGAGAAGAGAAAAGGGGGATAACTGATGAAAATCTATTATACTTTCAGAAAAATGTTAAAGTGTAAGGAGGTTGTGTATGTCACAACAAGGCTAAGGCCAAACCCTGTATCTAGCTGATCCCTCAAATGAACAAGGGCCTTCAGGAACAAAACCACAATAGTATTTCTTGTAATCATAAGCATACATAAAATAATTATGCACCATTTTATTTTTCCAAATAAGAGTTGCTTTCTATATTTGGAAGACACATATTAAAGGAAACAATTTGATAGATATAAGAATAGTATAATCAAACTTTGATTATTCTAAGAGACAGATAAAACATAATTCTTAAAGACCTCAATTAACCTGTCAGATGTAACATTCTTGCTCATCCAAAATTATCTGTCATAGTAGCTAGATAATCTAAGTTTTACCTTTTTATCCTACATAATAAATAAAGGTTATAAAGCATGAATGGAATGGGCAAAGGCAGAATCATGAAGAAATTAAGACAAAAGTGCACAAGTAATGAAATAATTTGGAAAGTACTCTGTTTCTTGCAAACATAGGAGTTGACTGTTGGTTGTATTTACTAAAAAATAATTAATGGGTTCTTTGTTCAAAATCTTTGTCCTGTTTTCATTCTAAACACAAATTGTATGTTTGTTCATTTGTCCAGGTATCAAGCAATAGCAAGACTGTGATTTCCTTTAGAGGAGCAAATGTGACTGGATCTGTCTGTATCTGTTCTGGTATATAGAATAGAGAAAATTAAATCAAAATGGAAAAGCCTTCATCTCAGTCATCTCGTCCCCAAGTATACTCAAAAACCAAGTGTTAACAAGTAAGTTGTTAAAGTTAGATACCATGCAAACTAACATGCTGGCTTTTAAATCTTTCAATAGCTTTGTGAGATATCACCCCATCTTATAAATGGGGACGTTGAGGGTCAGATAATTATAGTGCAAATTTGTGTGTCACATACTGGTTACTGGTTCACTGACTCAGTCCTTATGGAGTTACCTATGGCTGTATGGTACAATATGAATCTACCCAGAGTTGCGCCTGAATATTTACAGTGTGCTTACAGTGAGCCTAGTCAAGCAAAATACACACGGTATTACAAAAACACTGTTAGAAATTTTAAAATAATTCAATAGTATTTTCCTTTCATGTATATTAACATTACTTAGGATGTAGTGATCAAATAAATGTACTATTAAAATAACCATGCTTTTTCAATGAGGTTATTAAGTTGTTAACTTACATGTTTGGCCACCATGTTTCTATCAAGCACACTGATTTATAAAGAAAGACAGACAAAAGAATCTCCTTCTACTGGAAGAAAATCAAGAGAAGAAAAAATGAGGTATTGTTTTAATATGACATATGTAATATTCATAGTACAGCACTGATTCAGTATAGAGACTCCTAATAGAAATGATTAATTATAACTGTACCCTCTGAAAATTTTAAATGGGTATGAAGTTAAATATAAGGAATGACCATAAAGAAAAATTAAGATGATATTTCAATATTTCAAATTGAGGAAGTGTGTTTCCAGTAGCATTGTGGCAAAAAACTAAAAAGTTAGGAGTGAAGACAAAAAAAAAGTAGAAAAGTAACCATATTCCTAAAGTTTGTAAGACAGATGACAGAAATAATAGGGTTTGTCACTTATTTAAAAGTTATCATCCAAATACTATGTTCTTTAATTTCTATACTAACATGTAATAATTTGACTCTTAAATGTCTCCCAATGTTAAAAACCTGGTACAATGAAAAATGGCTCTATTGAAAGGTGGTAAAGCTACATTGCCACACACCCAAAGACACACAGGGCCTGTCACTATGGCTAGAAATTCTGAATATCCTAAGCCAACATGATCTTCTCTATTGATAAGTTTATTTTACTGACAGTTTGTTACTCTGACGAATGGTTGACTAACAGAAATCTTCCACTGGACTATACACAATTCTATAAACTGAGGAGAGAGAGCCTGGGAATGACAAAGAAAGAAACCAAAATTTATTCAGTGTTTTACCTGTACTAACTGTTTAGTAATCACTGCTTATAAATTTATATGAAATGAAAAAAAATCAAGTTTATTTGACAGGGAGTCTGCAATTTAGTCATGGTAACCAGAAAGGATGCAAGTAGTTGATCTAAAGAAATTCCAGGGAGTCTGTAAGCATCATGGCTTTATTTTTATCTGTCAATCATGTAGTTGAGACAGACTGATTGAAAATGTAAATGAGACCGTTAAAATCATAGAAAAGAATTTGTGGTAGCCTCAAAAGTAAAAGGAATAGACGGAGTTAATAGAGAGCCATAAAAGCATTGGTAGGAGTTGTTAAACATCCATTAAATAGTAATAAAACTATATAAAATTTATTGCATTCTTATTATGGGTGAGGCCGGCACTGGGTGAGCATTTTATATGTATTGTCTCATTTAATCCTCAAGACATCTAATTAGAGAAGTATAATTATATATCTGTATATTATATATGCAAATTAGAGATTAAGTAATTTGACCTTTTACCACAAAGATGTGATTCAAACCCACTGCTGTCTGCCTCCATCCATTGAACCGAGTCTCCCATGTTTCTGTAACATTAATCTGAAATCTCCATTGGAAAAGGCAACAAAGCTGTTAGTTTTAAAATGAAAACATGTGGAGGCCTGGAGGGCTTGAAATGATTTTTCTAGATCTCAAAACAAAACCAAAAAGAGAAAAAAAAATGCCAATGCCAGGATTTAAATCTGGGATTTAAAGTGTCAGAGATCCTCTTCAGCTTAGAACATGCAATGCACTGGCCTTTTAAAAAGCTGTTTGACAGACAGTCCACCCTCTTGCTCTTTAAAGAGCTTCCAGCTGTTGTTTAACTTTAGAACTTTAGGGCTGCACCTGCTTCATTCTTTTCCAAGTAGATAGTGAAGCTGCCAGAAAACAGCACTGTCTCATCTACTGTCTGCATTCAGAAAGCCATATAATAAACTAAACCTTCATAGATACACCAGAAAAATAGCTATCCTCCTTGAAGAGCAAGGTGGAGAAAATATAAGAAAACAGATAGAAATGAGCCGATGAGTAAACAAGCTAAAGTATCTGAGAGTTTGATTCATATCTTTGATTAAGTTATTTTAATTAGAAAAGATATCAGTACTTGGTTAAAAACAAAACAAAACAAAAACGAACGTTTACTAACTAGGGCCAAAGAAAACAGTAATAGCAATAGCAAGACAAAGGCTGACAGAGGATTAAAAACAAAATGAGGAGAAAATCTAAGACCAGACACATAATCTTAACCTTTGACACTTGCAGGATCCAAAACTGATACGTAGAGGAATCAACATCATGATTATTTGGCCCAGTGAATGCTATGCACTGACCTGTGTGTCAGCTGATGGTTTTACTGAGATGGACTGTCATTTTGTAACTCAGGTTGGCCTTTAACTCATAAGTAGCAAAGCTGACCTGGAATTTGTGATCTCTCTGCAGGTCCTGATTTGTGGGATTAGTTATAAGCCATCCTGCCAGGATGAAATTCTGACTTTCAAACTAGCAAGAGTCAAGTGTCTACTAATATTGGAATTTTCAAATTTTTACGCAATCCCCTTTTACATTAGCAATGTTTAAAATTATATTTGTTGCACCACAAGAAGACCTACGAGAAGACCTAGTTAGAGTCAACTAACCTGGATACATACAACCTCACATAAACTGAACCATCAACCAAAAGCATGTAGGGGGTGGTCCTCCTATGCTGCCCCCCAACATTTGTAGAAAATGTGCAACTTGGTCTTAATATGGGTCCCCTAACAATTGGAGTGGAAGCTGTCTCTGATTTAGTTGTCTACCATTGATTCTCCTTTCCCTAACTAGTTGGGCCTCAGTGGGAGAAGATGCTTTTAAGTCTATAGAGACTCAATGTCCCAGGGTGAGGTGGTACCCAAAGTAAGGCTTCCCTTTGTCCGAAGAGAAGAGGAGGGAGAAATGGGGGAAGGGATTTGTGTTGATATGACTGTGAGAAGAGAAGGTACTAGGGAAGGGAGCCTATATAAAGATGGGAATATAAAGTGAAGGAAGGAAGGAAGGAAGGAAGGAAGGAAGGAAGGAAGGAAGGAAGGAAGGAAGGAAGGAAGGAAGGAAGGAATAAGCAAGTAAGAAAAATGTTCCACAAGGCGAAGTAACAGAAGAGCAAAGCATTAGCAACAGACTATAAAGAAAAGTTTCAGTAACAAAGAGCCCAGGCTGTGGGGGAAGAAATGCTGGAATATCCTGCTCTCTGTGGCAAGAAATGTGTCCCAGAGCCCTTTAGAGTAATGAGGAGGCCAGTTGCCTGCTCATCCTGTATGGCTCTCCCTCTGTTACAGGGGTTTGTCGCTAGGCAGGACTGAGAGCTGAACAAAAATCTGGTGGATGTCTCATTTCTGTAGCCTCATCAGTCTTGTTAGATTATTTATTGATGTACAAGTTTTCACCAGGCATATTTTTGGCCTACATACATTCCCATTTTTTTTTTTCTTTTGCATTGTGTCATTTGGAAATTCAGTCTTCGGTGGTTAGGTTTAGATGAAGTCATTAGTATGTGATCTTCAGATCTTTCACTCTTGCTCATCTGTGTTCTCTCTATTCAATAACATGAACCTGAATCCAATCTAATCTTGGACTCTAGCTTCCAAAACTATTAAATGTAAAACTCAGCTATTGAACTCATTCATCCAGATTTAGTATTCATTTCAGATTTAGGAACATTTGGGAGTTTGACTTTTTGAATTTGGATGTGTATCCAGCAGAGGATGTCAAAACATTTCCAAATCTCTATACTTTCTGGATGTAAAATGTAGGGTTCAAAATATTGGAGATAACTAATACACAATTGACACTGTTGTCGAGAGTCAAATTGATTAAAAATAGGAATTTACAGACTTTGGTTGTTACTGAAAACTATACCATTCAAAAGTGATTCACATGTTCTAATAAGAAGGAGATGGTCATAAAAGTAGAATGTGGAATACACATCAGCACCTGTCGAGAAAAGAGCATGCTAAGTACATAAATGTCAGTATCTGACTCAATATGTCAAGGTCTTCAAAGTGTACTCTGAACAATGGTTCTTAAATAATAAGATAAAGATTATTAAAATATCTAAACCATAAGTTTCGAGACTGCCTTTAAACAAGCACATATTACACAGAATACCAAACTAAGTTTCTAAGATTTTTAACTTGAATACCTCAATGGACCATAGTTTTGAAGAACTTTGTCTTACATTTGTTTGTCTGTGTATGTGTAAATGTGTGTGCATTTGAAGACAATATTATATTTAGAATGTCTTTCCATAACTTTTTTTTACTATAAAAAGTCATTAAAAGTCCAAGTTATCATTTTTAATACTCATTAGTTTTCAGACAATAATTTATTACTCTGTTTACTGAGGAGACTGACAAGAGGAATCCAATTTTCTTTTTTTAGAACACAGAGTTGATTGAGTAGAAAAAGGGCTATGGGCTTTGGAACAGTTAAGAAGTAACTATGCTCAAAACTTTCAAAAAAAATAATGAAAAGAAACTAATACTTTTCTCCTGCTCATAGCCGAAATGGAGCAATTAGGTTTGCACATAGTCCTGTTTTTATTTGTACAATTCATTGGCTCCTTTTTGTCTATAAAAGTACCCAACTGACAGCATCTCCATTCACCTCAGAATGGCTAAGAACATACTCGCAAACTAACAGCAAGCATACTCCTGTTTAGTTGACTAGATAAAAATTGCTTCCAATCAATGCACTCATAGATGGTAAATGTTTTTGCTTCTGCTCAAGTTACACAAAAAATAGATTTAAAAATGAGTTAAAGAAAAAATAAAAATAAGAACTCCATGTTCACTTCTTATTTTGGGTATTTCTTATTCAAAATTCTTATTTGAATAATGATAGGCATTCTTAACAGGATGGTAAATGTATTCCACTTAATCTCAACATGTATAATAAAAAGCAAAATTACTATTGTTTAATAATCTTAGTTAAGTCTCAAAAATATACCTTATGCACATTTAAATTAGCACATTAAGAAAATATAAAGTACCAAATCTGATCCTATAGTGGCTCACAAGGGACAGAACTACCAACCAAAGAACATGCATGGACTGAGCCTAGGCCAACTACACATGTGTAGCATGTGCAGCGTGGTCTCCATGTGCATCCCCTAACAATTGGAGCAGGGGCTAACTCTGACTCTGCTTTCTCCCTTTGGATCCCTTTCCCCTAACTGGGCTGCCTTGTCTGGCCTCAGTGGAAGAGGATGCACTTAGTCCTGATGAGACTTGATATGGATGGGTGGGTTTGCACAAGGGAGGTCAGGAACTCTTCCAAAGGTCTCCCTTCCTCTGAGAAGAAGATAGGATGAAATGGAAAAAGAGGGATGGGAGGGTTTGACTGGGAAGAGAGGAGGGAGGACAGCTGCAATCTGTATGTAATGTGAATAAATAAATAAATAAATGCATCTCAATCAAGAAATATCATATACTTTCATTTCATAATAAAAAAAGATAGCTTAAAACACATTTATAATACACAAAAGGTTTAAGGGTCATTGGTTTGAACAGTAGGAACTGACATATGAGAACCCACTAGGATCACGACTCAGGAATAAGTGTACAATAAATGTATACTGAATGAAAAAAGAATATATAGCTCCTAAAACAGCATTGCTCCACTGCAGTACATAACCTTTCATTTCTGTGCTTTTATGGCTGTTGAGGTATTGATAATTCCCTCACTATGTAGAAACCAGGGTATGCTATGAGTCAAGTGTACACGGCACCTTCTTTGAGTCATAATTTCTCTTCACCAGTTTAGATTCAAAGCAACATAGGTTATAATCTAGCAAGAAATACTAAATTCATAAGGCTGTTTGTTAGGTTTTTTCCTTATTTTAAAGAATGATTACTGGAATGCAAATGACCATGAATATCCTGCTTCATAAAACTGACTTTTTTCTAAAAGATGTTAATGTTCCCCAACACTGGAAATCTGTTTGGCTATTTCTTACACATGAACATGGTCTTAGTACAAAAATTAGAAGTGAGACTCCAGGTGGTTAACTAAAAACAAAACAGTAATAATTGAAACAAACAAAGAAAGAAACAAAGAAACAAAGAAAAAAGTATGTGCACAAAAGCTCCCCTCACATAGAGCAATGTTTGCTTTCAATAAATGAGTGGTATAAAAAAACTGTGAAATTCTGGAAATAGAATACTATTCAAATGACACATCCTGGATTTAAAAAGACATGGAAGAGTCTCAGATACATAATGACAATGAAGTCAGTGTAAAAGGCTCAATAATACTGTTACTCTCAAAATGGCAAAACTATTGCATAGTAAGTTCAGTGGTTTCCAGGTACACAATAGAAAACAAGGAGGTGGAGTTCAGGAAATGTTTAGAGCTGCCAGACTACTCTCCATATGACATTGTAATAGTGAACACATACCGTTATATATATTTGAAGCCCAAAGACCTATATAACAGAAAGAATGAATGCTAACATAAATTCTGAGTCATACTTAATAACAAGGTTCCATTATTTGTTCATCTATACTACACGTGGGAGTATGAATGAGAATGTCCTCAAAAGGCTCAAATAAGTGAACACTTGTTCTATATTTGGTAGCACTTTTGCAGGAGTGGGGTAGGTAGTATGTTCTTGTTGGTGGAAGGAATTCACTGCGGCCTGCAGACAGCCTTTGAGAGTACGTAAACCTAACCTCACTTCATTTCACTTTCTGCACTCTGCTTTACAATTGTGGTTGAAGACATGATCTCTCAGTTTCCTGATCCAGCTACGGATTGCTGTGTGCTGCCATGTTGTCTCGACAAGATAGATTATTATCCCTCTGGAACCATAAGCCAAAATAAATGGTCTTCAATAATTTGCTTTGGTCATTATTTTTACCACAGAGTGGAAAAGCAACTGAAATACAACACTAATGCAAGATATCGATAATGGGAGAACTAGGTTCGGTGGGAGATAATGGGGCCTCTTTCTACTAAATAGTCATGGTTTTCTATAAACCTAACACTATTCTTAAAGTGTCAATTAATCAAAGCAGAAAGAAATTATACCTTTGCATGTTTTCCATCCTCCCGTGGAAGTATTTTACAGGCAGACAGACATTAGAGCTGGATATGCACTAATTGTAAAATCTCAAAGCTTTTATCTTCATCCTCACACTCAAGGGAGGTAGGGAAATAACAGGTGTAGGTAGGGAATTAACAGGTGTAGAACAGAGAGCATAGCCTCACACTTGGAAGGTTTGTATTTAAAAAATGTTTTTTTCCTCCTTTCAAAGATACCTTGCAAATATATGTGTGTGTGTGTGTGTGTGTGCATATATATATACACATATACATATGTATAGATACATACATATGTACATACATATATACATACATATAGGCAAATGGATATGGATATTTTGATATAAATTTCACAGTTACTGAAAAAATAAAAATGGAGAAGGCTAGTGAGACAGATAAGAAGTTAATAACACAGTGCTCTTGCAAAAGATCCATGTTCAGTTCAGAAACACATGGAGAGCAGCTTAGAGCTGCCTACAATGCCAGCTCCAAGGGATCTGCTACATTCTTGACTCCACGTGACAAATGCACTCACACATGCACATGCACATATGCATAGAGACACACACATATGTTTATAGTTAAAAATAAAATAAAGTTCTAAAAGGACATAGGATATACTTACTGCTTTCCCATAAATCATGTAAAACTTACTGCTAAGGACCACTCAAAAAATTATAAATCTTCAAGGATGAAAAGTCTGAGACAGAAAGATAACATGTGTTATAGCTGAGCCAGAGGATCAAAAAACACTGACATTATGGATGATACAGGATGAGGAAGCCACCTGGTTCATTCCATACACATGTGAAATCGGTAGCATTAGGCATCTTGGGAAAATATCTAACTGGACTTAACTAAGAAAAAATTATAGTTTCTTGTTTGTTTTCTACTTCACCACAGCAAGCGACTAGAGCCCAATTTAAGCAGAAAACCATTTGCACATTGTCACTAATTTATCTTCTTATAGTGACTGATTTGTCTACACATCCTGATTGTGAATGCAATTCTTCATGTGTATTTTAGATGTATTTATTATATTTATATGAGTACACTGTAACTGTGTTTTCAGACACACCAGAGGAGGGCATCAGATCCTATTACGGATGGTTGAGAGCCACCATGTGGTTGCTGGGAATTGAATTAAAGACCTCTGGAAGAACAGTGTTCTTAACCACTGAGCCATCTCTCCAGCCTTATCATGTGCTTTTTAGACAGAGAATATGAGTGGCTGTATATGAAACAAATGGAGGGGGAAAACTCGGTACATAATTACAAATACTTTGAATCCAAATATATGAATTTGAGTTTCCCAGAGAAATAGAACTTGTGGCAATGGATGAGGTAAAAAAGCCAGACAAGTAACTGATTTTAGGACCCTTCAAGACTTAGAATTTTATCCCTTTTATCCCCCTTTAGGCCTTACGCTGAAGACTGATAGGATATTATTTAGATTTTAGCAGAGAAACTGAATTCTCTTTCTTTAGAAAATCTCCTAGGTTTCCGATAGATATTCTTGGCTGACTGGGGTGCCATGAGACCCATAGCAGTTTGGCAAATCCCACTCCAGTGGTATGAATTTCTTCTCTGGAATACATGTAGGAATGTAATTGCCATATTAATAGCTTTGGTGGACTGTCTGACAGTTGATACAGGTGTAAGCATCATTTTCAAGGGAAGACTTCATGGGTACTCATTTAATAGTGTAAGTTGCAATTCTTCTCTTTCTCCATGGCATTGCCTTCTGCCATATGGGACTGCATCACAATGCTTTCTTCAATACTTGTACCTGAATATTGGACAACCCAGTCTCCAGAACCATGAGCCAGTACATTTATGTTTCATTTAAATTACCTAGAACATATGGCATTCTATTAGAGGAAAACACAATTATCTATGAATCCAGGTTTAAACAGTATTTATGAGTGCAATGAGTAAAGGAAATATCAATGGAGTGGATGCTATTTACTGAATGATCATCCTTAGTTTCAAATATAAAAGTTTCAATCAAAACAATGAAAGTTTCTGAGCCTCAACATGACTAACCAAGTAGAAAATTTCACAAGTCACTTAAGGGCATTGTGTTACATTCAACACACACACACATACACACACACACACACACACACAATGTCAAAAACGTCACTTTCTAAACATGTAGAGAAGGTATATTGAAAGCATAAATGAACTTCATGCTTAAACATCAGGTTTTTCTCTATGATACCTCTACACACATGCACACACACACGTGCAAGCATGCACACACAGTCAAACCTCCAAATCTAAGATACTCCTGGTCACAAGCTTCAAATGTGGCAGAGACCACTTACACTAAAATTTATTTCAATTAGAATCCCTGAATGTAGGGAGCTAGTTGAAAATTCCTGCGAGAGAAAGTAAATGGTGAGATAGTAGATACAGAGAGGAATGAATGAGGAATTGTTGGAGAACCCTGCTATTAAGATTATAGTCTACCATGTCCAGATAGCTCTCAGAGTTCAACACATGATGGAGGACCCCCTTTCCTTAACTGCCTAACCTTACTTGGAGAATAACCCTGAAAAGAGCTTCCTGCAAGTGCTGCATGATTCAGCACATGAGTCTTGCTCTTTCCCTTGCCCTTTTGATAAGTAGGTACTGTGTTCTAATTAATCAGCTCTTTACACCCATATACCTGAGAGCCTTTATCTACCTGACCCCTGCAACAATAAAAATGGAGAGCTGTAAATATATGGCTTCTATCATACTCACCACCATCGAACCCTGATCCTGTTGCTTCTGCTCACTCAGACAACAACCCTGAGGAAAGGGAGACCCACAAGGAATAATAGAGTCTTTGCTTATTAGGCAAATCCAAATTTCTGAGCATGGAAAAAATCTGTGTATTTTTTTTTTTGTTTGTTTTTTTTGTTTGTTTTTTTTTTAGCAAGTGAATTTTCTGTGACATACATTCAGATACATTTCATACGTATGTGATATATACATGTATATTACATATGTTTTAGAGGAGTCTGGTTTTGTCACATGTAACCCCAAGGTATACAATAAAATTCTTCTAATAGTAGTTATCTGTTAACAAATCCACGATTCTGGATATTTATTGAAAGTAATGATAAACAGTTATAGCGAGAGCTATTATGTACCGAGTACACACGTACTATGTTCCAGGAACAAGGGTAAACAGTGTACATCATAGTATATCTGATTTAATTTTCTATAGTAAGTCTCTGAGATAGATTGAGTCTCAGACAGAGTGAGCAACTTGTCCATTGCACATAGACACATAGTTGGTCACAACCAGAATTGAAAATAGAAACTTGGAGAAAACCCAGACATAAATGATACTGAATGTTTCCTGAGCACTCAACCCAGAGGGAAATAGGCATGGGCCCAGATCTAGCAGTTTCAAAGAATATCTCTCTCTCTCTCTCTCTCTCTCTCTCTCTCTCTCTCTCTCTCTCTCTCTGTGTGTGTGTGTGTGTGTGTGTGTGTGTGTGTGTGTCCTAGGCATTCATTACTGTAGTGGCACAAAGATCATAAAAGTATGCTCACTGTATAGTACAGCCTAAGCAATCAAAAAATTAAAAAAAAAGATACTCTTCCATGAGAAATGGTGTAAAACAAGTTTATAATGTAACACTTATTTAAATCCAGATATATTTCAGATAAGTTCAAAGGTAAAGGAAAGATGATTTGCTAAATGAATGCCGTTAACCATAAAAATGTAACATAGTACTGTTAACATGGAATGAATGGCAGAAAGTCAATACCAAGTTTGATATATTTGAATCCCAAGCTGTAAGGCTTAACAATTCGTGTACTATACTGTTTCCCAAACCTCTTACTGTCAGTTCGATATGTGCCAAAGAACATCTATGCATGATCTTACATAGCTATTAGGCAGAAAACAAATCAATAGGTAAACTGTGAACTATGCGAGCATGAAAATCTGAGGTCAGAGCCCTATCACCTGTGTAAAGCCCAGATGTGGTGGTGGACACTTATTACCACAGTGGGTTGTGATAAGGGATCCAGAGACAGACATGTCCTTGAGCACACTGGCTAGCTAGTGTAGCTGAAATAGCAAAACCAATAATCAGAGAATATATCTTGGGAATTAATGTTGAAATTTGTAGAGGGAGATATATTATACGAACCCCTGAGCTTCATGCATGCATACACATGCAAACACATGTTTTACATTCATGTAAAACACACACATACACACCACACACACACCACACACACACACCACATGCACACATGTATAATGGATGAATACTGATTGGAATTGGAACTGGATTTTACAACGGCAAATCTCAGAGGCAACATACAGTATTCTAAGTGTCACTAAGAAGTTTTTATTATTATTATATTACTCCTTCCTGCATGGACCTTCTCATTTATATACATCAAGAAGTGCTAAAGGCGAACCTCATTTAAACGTCTCTTCCTTTGAGCCTCCCGCATCTCAGAATCTAGTTCCATCACAGCAGCTGCTAAGTGAGTATGATAATGACTAGTAATGGCTTAATGTGCTATTCACTCCCTAAGTATTTTTGCTTAGTAATAGCTCACAGTGTCCTGTAGCTAAAATAATGGAAAATAAAATAATTTCTGGTCTTATTGAAATAATGAGGAATGTTGAAATTGTGTCACTGAAGGGCCTCCGAGCTTTCTCTGAAGCGCAGCATTGAAGCACGGCAGCCATCTTGAGGAAGCCCTTCTAAGGATGCCGATGCTAACACCAGAATGTGACAGTTGAGGGTGTTTGAAGTTTACAGCCATGTAACCAGTCATGAAATAGACATTTTAAGACTGAATTAGAAGGTTATCTATCTTTGAAGATTAGTAATAGAGGCTTAAAATAAAAATAGGAGCCATCCCTGGCTGGATCACAGGGATCCAGTGAGCCCCATTGATCCACCCATCTCTAACACACCAGCGCTGGGATTACACGCACATCCTATTCGAGCCACTCACATTTGCTGTTTGTTTGTACGTGGGTGCTGGGGCTCAGATCCTTCCTCTATCTGTTGTTTGTTTGAACATGGATTTTAAGGATTGAACTTAAGTTCTTATATTTGTAAGGCAAGCATATCACCGATGAAGTTATCTCCCTAACCTGTCCACTTATTTTATTAGTATTAACGGTAGAAAAAACAGAGGTACATAAATTGTGCAAAATCCCCGCATTTGTGCTGATATATATGTAATGTACTTGATTGGATTAACATACCCCATCACTTTCTCATGTGCTTTCCCCACCTCTTGCTGACCGCTTTCTTAATAGCTCCGTTTTAATTTTCATGTCTATGTTCTCGGTCTACATCCTGCAGGCAAAAGAAGGTCGGTTCTTAAGGAAGTTCTACATTAAAGTAATTTCCTCCATTGTTCTTGAGATTGCATGGAGGGATTAAATTGCATGACCAAAATATGTTAGATGGGGTTCTTAAAAGCTTAGTCAAAATTACATTTACATGGGGAATGGTCAGTACTTGGTGTTACTAAATGGTCAGAGTAGAAAAACGTATGCTGTAGATGTTTACTAATTTGACAGTAAAACAGCCAAATTTTTTTGTGGGGAGGGAAGAGAGTGAACATAAGCTCTCAGGTAGGTGGCTGTGCATTTCTGTGTACATGTGGCAGCCAGGGTGTGACCTCCAAATTTTTTTTGTACATCTCTACTTAGTGTTGTAAAACCAGGTCTCTTGTTGAAAGAGAAGCTCACCTTTTTTTTTTTTTTTAAAAAAACATTGAAATCAGTGAGCTCTCAAAAACCTCCTGTCTCTGCTCCCAAGTCCTTGGCATCCAAACACATGAAGCTATGCCTAGGTTTTCATGTGAATATTGTAGGTTTAAACTCAGACCCGATGATTACAGAGAAAATTATCTTACCCACTGAGTTAGTTTTTAAACTTCATGAACTTTTTATAGCAGGCACAGGAAGATATTCAACAGTTAATTCTCATTTTGATGTTTCTCTTCCTAGATACCACAGTACCTGTTCTGGCAACTGAGCATGACAAATTTGATAGAATACATCTGGATCCAACACATTTTATCTCATGTTCTTGAGAGTACATGACTATGCCAAGATAAAATACTGAAGGCCTTTTCTAAACTCCAATGTTATAACATTGCATCACTTATTGGCTATTTGATTTTAAATCTAAGAGTTACAGCAAAGAAAACAATGTTGGTACTCTTTGCCAAATTTGAAAAAGTAACATAAAATACTTTTATGACACATCATACCAGGCATCTCGAGAAATTTAGATATCCTAATTTCAATCTACCCTACAATGTATAGTTTTTAAAGAACTTTAACTACATTATTTAAGTAACAGTAGAAATATCACTACTTCAGTAAGATGTATCTTCTTTACTGAAAAGGTAAGAGTGTTAATTCAGGACAAGTCCTGACATATTAGACAAGAAAGTTACCCTTTGGCATATTTTCTATTAAAAGAAGCTCTTTTAAAAAATGTATTAACTTGCGAAAATTGCTTAATATATTAATTGTATGTTAATTGAATATATAATAATGATATATAATTAATTTATATTTCTCTGCACTTTTTAACTGGCAACTATTAGAATAAGCAATGCTGTGTTTCCATAGATGTGTATGCAAATCTTTATTGAAGAACAAATTGTTAAAGAACAAGAGTCGTCAGAGTGTAAACAAGAATGTCATCTGATATTGCATCAATAAAAGATATTGATGTAAAAGTGCTATATTGAAAATACACTCCAATAATATGAAGCTATTTTATAAATAACTTCTCAAGGGCTTACAAGTATTTTCTTCTTACAAATTCACAGCACAACAGCCTGGACTTTTGTGATACAGACCTCTTCTTCAACCACCGCAGATTCTGTGAATCCCTGCAGGCAACCAACAACAGATGTATCTGTGGGATGTGCTCTTTGAACTGTACAAAAGCCTTCAGCCTTCCCTGCATTCTGCAAAGAAAACTGCCAACTGCAAGGCTTTCTCAGATTTAACATAATACAAGTGTTACTCCTTCCCACTCCCACTGTACCCACAACTTCTCTCTTAGCAGAGATGGCCTATACTGTGTGCATTTATAAATATATAAGAAGGGACCATTTTTTCTGATCAATATTCAATATTGTAAGTCATATAATTGTTCAACTGAACAAAATTTCAAATTCAACAGGCACCATATTCCCTTTTGTGAATATAGTTTAAGAATTCTCTTTCTACAGAGAGATTCAAGAACTGAATGGGAATGATCCTTTTAACAGTCTGCAGCTTGAAATCTTTCTTACAAAAAGAAAAGAATAAATACAATAGTTGTTTATATTCAAATCATTCATCCCCAAACCTTATTAGACCTAACAAAATGTCTTTCTTAATATGAGTATCCTTTAATATTCTAAAGAAATGGAAAATAAAACTCAAAATAAGTCATAAGATAGAGTTACATAAATATTTAAACTCAACTACTAACTAAATGTTAGAACAAAACATGCTTCTAACCTAAAGCCAACATAAACTGCTTGTTCACCACTGAATATATCCTTGGCATCAGATATACATGTATTATTTTTTTCTTCTGTAAGAAAAAAAGTGATATTTGATTACCAAGGAGTTAGTTTCAGTTAGACAACATTTATTCCAACTGTTGATTTGCATAGATAATTATCAGCTACATTAGTCTATTTGAAAATATTTAATGTTTTGTTGGTAACATTGAACTATGAAAGAAAAGACACTACCAATTAGTTTATGTCATAAATAGCTGTCAAGCTAACTAGATGTACAGAAGTTCTAAGAAAATAAAATGCAATAAAATAATAGGTTTAATAAAAGCAAGAAAATACGCATATAGGAGAGAAAGCAAAAAATAAAAATAAAATTGTACATATCCACTCTCTCTTATTAAATGGTATTTTCTAATCTCATGTGCTATTTTAAGTGAAGTCCTGATTTGAACCATGTCGGAGGGTCATATATATCTTATAATATTACAAAGCAAGGCTGAATCTAACTGGCTTAGATGACAAACCATTCTACACGCAGGAATGTCTCTCACTTTTCTATCTTATCTTTAACTTATAAGTCAATTTTTATAGTTAATCCCATAGAAACGTGTTTAATGAATTAAAGCATAAAGCACTTTTATCTAGCTTGGGTGAATTACTAAACAATGACTGAGGCAAGCAGAAGCCAATCAATACTCAGGTTAAAATCGGGCAACTGAGGGTTCGAATTTTGCATCTGTAAATTAATAATACAATGAGCCACTGGTGTTTCATATATATGCTCTGCTGAATTTTCCCAGGGAACATAAAGAAAGCAGGCATCAAGAGAATTGAAGGCAAAAACACAGGGGAAAATTGAGTAAGAATTCCAACTCACTAAAACATGCTCAAAACTATTAATGGTCTCTCTAACACCCTAAAGATAAATAACAATGTGGCCATATTTTATTTTGATTATTCACTATTTTTCTTTGAATGTAATAATTTTGTACCTAATTATTAGATGTTGTCACTATAATAAAGCTTCAGAATATGAGAAATGCCCTCTCATAATAAACTCTTCACATTGCTTCCTGTGGGCCTGCTTAGAATGGAAGACCAAGGAAAGAGAAAGAATTCACCCTTAATTGAAATATAAACAGAGAACTTATTTGTCTGAAAAGAATATCATATTGTTTTCAGTTAGTGAATATTTTATTAAATTCCAACTGTATCAATATCACTCCACCATTGGTGTTAAACTGAACACGAAAAGTTCACAACTTTGAGAGTTGGGAAATAAGATGACTCGTTATGAAGTTGATTTGTTTAATCTAATGAAAATAAATTATTTTTGTGTAACTATATACATTAAAAGATCATACTCATTGTCAATCAACTTGATATGTAAACTTCCAAAATTAAATTTCTTAAGTTGCCTCAATTCATGTTCTTTATATATTTTAATTCAAGGAATTATATTAAAACAATAAGACATAACAAGTTCAGTCTTAGATTATGCAAATCATGAGAAAATATTACCAAAAGATAGAGAGGTCATGAAAATATTTTTTACTTAACAAGAAAACCAAACTGATAATAACTAGGGGAGTAGAAGGGGGTGGAAACTAGAAAGTTGGCATTAATGCACTACTCAGTTAAAAAAAAACCAATATGATGTATAAGTATAGCTGAGCTATTTCAAAGGCAAGATATGAGAATCAAAAATATAAGTAATGCCTGCCCAGACTTTACAGTATCTTCAGTATGTATTACAGAGGTACAGAGAGAAAAAAAGGGAAAATTAAAGGGAAGGAAGAAAAGAAGGGAGAGGAAAAGAAAATTATAACAATATAATTATTGTATAAAATTAAAATAGAATTTTGAGTTAAAAATTAACTCTGATTTATTAATTCAAAATATATTAATTTGTAAAATAAGAGAGTTATAATTACCAAAATATGTTCTGTGCTCTGTGTAGCAATATACATTTCTCCTATGAAGCAAGACATGAGGGGTTGACTAGATCAAGACTAATTAAGGATTCTCAGATAAAAGAGCACTGGGAGAAAATGAAAATTATATTTAAAAATGGTAACAAATAAACTAATTAAATTGTGTTCTTTGAAATAAATGCTGACCCATCTCACTAACCATGTCAGACTGAAGAATGTACAGTAAAGGTCTTCCTTTGGTCATGGTAGCAACACTGACTTTCTCCATTCTTCTAACAGAAGCATTGCATATCTTGATGCCATTTATCGCTATTAGTTTTTAAAAGACATTCTATTTTCATATAAGATATGATCATCTAAACCAATTTTTGAGTTATCTCACTGATAATCTTAGAATCAGAGCTTCCAGAAAAACATCAGAGAATGTGTTAATCTTTAAATTGTCTAAATTACCTTTGTAAGTAATATCACTAAAAGTTAAAAAAAAAAAAAGAATAAAGATTAAAAATCATGCATTGGCTACATTTTACAAACCCAAAAGAAAGGTCCAAGAATGATGAGCTGACCTAGCAGAAGCTATAATGACCATTCCATGGCAATGCAGTGGTAGCCATGCAAATTAGTAAATAAGTCCATTTGATTTCCATAGCACAGGTTGTGTCATAAGTGCCATCTCCACAACTAAATCCCTGCAACTCTATTCTACCAAGATTTGCATACTATAGAGGCAACATCATATACTATATGTTACTTATAATAAAATAATGGCTTATAATAAAACCAGAATATTGTTTTAGAAAGATGTGCCCTACAAAAATGCTATAGAATTGGGAGAGGATCTGAAGTGTAGCCAAGAAATATAAAACAAAAGTTGGGAAGAATAACCAAGTGTTTTATTGAATGCAGTAATTTATAATAACTTTTATGTTTGACAAGCAAGAAGACAGTAGATTGTTTTGGTTTATGCTGTGTTTGAAACAGTATCTTATTCTGCATCTCAGACTGGCCTTAAACTGTAAGTGATCCTCTTACTTCAGCCCGAGAGTGCTGGGATAATGGGTATTTAATACTACCCCAGACGTAGGACTTAATTTATGTGCATTTGTTTTCAGAAGAAAATAAATAAGCATGTTCAATTATATGTAAGTTCAGTATCTGTATTTAAGTATACCATGGTATAGAAATATAGCCAAACAGAATATATTACACATTAGATAATAATTTTCCTGTCAATTAAAAAATTAAAGATGAGAATACTAAAAGAGAAAAATATAAACATTATACTCTAAAGTACATAACCCTAAATCATATATAACATTTGAGAAAAGTCATTAAAATCCTCACAAGAGGTAGATGTAGATGACATAAATGTGTAAATATAGATAGATGACATAAATATTTAAGGATATATATGATACAGATGTTTGTTGCAATATATCTGAAAAGGGGCCAATGGAAATTAATTGTCCATTTAATAAAGAAAAATTTTAAAATGGCCATGCTTTATTCCCATGATACAAGAATTCTCCTCAGGTACACAGACATGCAAAACACTTGTAAAACTTTACCCACCAAACAGGAAGAAAGTAAAAGAACAAAAAATCCTGACTAGAGGTGAAGCAGTGTGAACTCTCATATGCTGGATCTGAAGGAATGAACTGCCACGTATCTATAGATGAAAATATGGAATTGTCTACTCATGAGGACATTCTGATACACATAAACTTTAATACAGGCTAAAGGTTGATACTTCTACCTTACCTTTTATATTGCTGTGATAAAAAATACTACAAAACCAATTTGGAAAGAAAAGAGGTTTTTTTTGTTTGTTTGTTTGGTTTTTTTTTGTTTTGTTTTGTTTTTTTGGTTTTTTGTTTGTTTGTTTGTTTGGTTTTTTTTGGCTTAATATAAAGCAAGGGCAGGAGCTCAGGATGGGAATTTGGGGTAAGAAACTAAATCAGAGAATATGGAATAAAGCTGAATACAGGTTTTTATTTTCCTGCCTTCTCAGCTACCTTTCTTATAAAGTCTAGGCTCACCTGCCTATGGATGGTGCTATCCAGAGAGGTCTCTGTTCTCCTTTATCAATTAACAATTAGAAAACGGCCCACATACAAAACCCACAGACTAATAGGATGGAGACAATTCCTTAATAATGTTCCCTCTTCCCAAGTCTCTAGTTGGTTTCAGGTAGACAAAGACTAAATATCTATCCAAATGCAAAATTTCTACTCAAGCATACATATTATGTAAAATGCATGCATTATAATTTTTCAGAGAAGTATTATTCCTAAACAGCAAGAGTCGGGATAACAAGACAAGTTACTCAAAATAGAAGGAATCTAAATAAATGGTGGTATATTCACACAACTGGAGTGACACCAGATGGAATGCACGGTACTTACTACACATGACACCAAGAAAGAAACATGAGAAACTAATCCTGAGAAAGAGGAAGCCAGGCACGAAAAAGCAAGCTAAAGCAAGTGATGTTATTTTATAGAAAGTTTAAAACTGATCTGTAGTAGTAAAGGTCAAAATCTGATTGCCTTGCTTAAGGCACGTGGGACACTTACTGATGGACCACAATAGGGGACTGAGGGAAGGAAGACTTCTAGATGATTGAACTTCTACCTCATGAATTGAGTACAGTTTACACAAGTGCAGTTATCTCATAAAAATTTATTAAAATGCACATTTATAATCTCTGTAGTTTGCTAAATTTGAGAATTCAACAAGTGAAATGTTTACTATAAAATATTTAAAAGGCTCAAACCTGTGTTTTACCATTACACTGTAAACTTTATTTTTCAAAGTATCTGATCTGATATGTTGACATATGTATGTATAAAAATATAACTTCAGATGTAAGAATATAAATAAATTCAATCTCCTGTAAGTAAATAATAAATAATTCTAGAGGGAGAAAGCAGCAATCTATGGAGACATAGTTCTGCATGTATCCAAAGCATTGCTTTTTAATGTAATCCAAAGAAATAACAAATATTAACAAGTGTCAAAAAATAGTATGTGAATGATTATTTTATTATTTTATCTATTTTTGAATGATTTCAGAATGCAAATCTGAAAAGAGCCATAGCTTTAGAATCTGGAATGAAGAGAATATTTTTTTAATTTTTTTAAATATAGTGAAAAGGATTCACAACCAGTTTCTCAGATCAGATTAACCTGCTTGAGAGTCTCTGCCCTGAGGCCTAGTTTTTATAGAACCAGAAAGCTCCAAGCATGCTCCCAAAAAGGAAGCAGCCAACAATCCTACCCATGCATGAAGCCTATAAACCACAACAATGACCAGCATAACATAGTATCACTAAAGATGTAGTAGTGACACACATACTTGGCAGTAAGGACCAGCTCTCTTGTTAGAACTAAATTCCATGTAACAAGAGAAAAACTAAGCCTGGTTCTGGAATCCTAGCCAACTGCCCAGGAATAATGAAGTTATGGATCTTAGAGAAGAATCTACGATTGTCGTTTTCTTAAGCAATCATAATCCCTGACTATATTCTAACAATGACTTTCTAATAAATTATGCTACCTGACAAGGAGGATTTGTATTTAAATAAAAATTTTAGATCTTAATACATGTAATGTCTTTGGCCATATGTAAAATATATCTCAGATATGGAAAATTTTCATTTTCTTATTTAAAGGAAAATAAATTTGGGGGCTTTAAGTTGTATAACCATAAATCATAATAAACTTAAGTAAGTTAAGTGAAAATGATCAGTGGGTCATGTATATTGAAAACAGATTTTTCAAACCATTCCATAATATCTGACCAAAGACCAGTTTCTTCCTTGTTTATGTAGTCCCAAAAGCTATAATAAAAATGGAGATGTAATAGTTGTACAGACACAACTGTCAGCTCCACAGATTTTGAATACAAACCTCTGCAAAAAATACCAAAAACCAAAAAAACAAACAAACAAACAAAACAAAAAAACCAAACCTCTAGTTTCCAGAAATACTCTGTCCCTTGCTTGAGCAAACACTATGTCAATAATTTCTAAATAGACTTAGAGAGGATACCTAACTTCTCAACCAAACATGAACAGGGCTTAACATGCCCTTTGTGTTCTTCAAGAAGTGTCTTAGTTGGGGTTTCATTGCTACAAAGAGACACCATGACCAAGACAACTCTTAATAAGGCAAACATAATGAGGCTAGCTAGTAGTTTCAGAGGGTTATTTCATTATCACCATGGTGGAAAGACTGACAGCATACAGGCAAACATGGAGTACCCAAGAGTCCTATATCTTGATCTGAAGTCAACCAGAAGAATTCCACACTGGGCAAATCCTGAGCATAAAAGCCACGAAAGCCTGCCTATACATAGATATATTTCTTCCAACAAGGACATGCCCACTCCAACAGAATCACACTTCCTAACAGTGCCACTCCTTATGGGCCACTCAAACACATGAGCTTATGTAGGCCAAACCTATTCAAACCCCTACAAGAGATTTTTGATGTTAAATTCTTGTCATTAAATTCTGAAGATAAGCTGAAAATACAGTTTTAACTATCTATAAGGAAGAGGAACTATGACCTAAATCTAAGAAGTTAGTCTTTTATGATGAATGTATAATTAGATCGAGGCTGAGGGATTCTATCCTTTCATTTAAACAGTCTAGAGTTTGTTTTGTTAGACTTATTATTATTATTATTTTGCTAACAACACTCACTTTAGTGTCTGAGAGATGGCTTCAGGTAAGACTTCCTCAGTATTCAGCAGTCACAAGACACAAGTTCAAAGAAGATAGGCAAGAGACATGTGCTACTGCCATAAGATATTAACTGATGTTTTGCTCAAAAATCTAGAGCATAATAAGAGATGATGTGAAATGTTATATTACAATTTGATGAACCTCTATCATACAAAAGTTCGACTCAGTAGTAAAGACAGGTGCACACAGCTCTACAAGAAGCTAACACATTACCAATAAATGAACACTAAGCTGAATGAACATCAGGCTTGTTTACAGAAAGATTCAACTCCTAGCTCACATGCCTGACTTGTCAAAGCTGACAAGTCACTTCTCCTTTGGAACTTTTAATTAATACATTTCTTTGTTTTTTATATTCTTATACATCTCCTCAAATCACATGGTTTTGAAGCCTAATCTAGATTAGGAGTACTGCACTGTTCTCTAAATTGTACACTTAGAAAAAAAATGCTAGTATTCTTCCATACTGCTGGGGATTTATAAAATAAATATAAATGCCAATCAGATCTTTTTTTTAAAAAAAAATAATACTCCAGGTAGGTTAATATAAAGTTTCATATGAACTAGGACATCAAGAAATTAGTTTTCAAATATTTCCATGTGATGATAGAATCCATATTTTTTTGAATTCCCGAACTGTATCATTTCCAGGAGAAATTCTGCTTCAGAACTTTAAAAATAGAATAAATGTCTCCATAAAACGTTACATGTAACAGTGTATATATTTTTTAAAAAGGCATAGGAAATGCATATATGTATGTCTAAATGCACACATAGTCCAAACATATATATGCATTTATGTGCAAACACCTACTTAAATAGAATGACTGGAAGAAGGAGGGCATTACATAAAATTAATGACTGATCTTTGCAGGTACATTTTATATTTGGTCACATAAGATTGATTAATATTATAAGAAATTTTTTCACATACAGATTTACCCCTAATATACCAAATACGTGAACACAGGTAAATCAAGTCCAAATAGATTCTGCTCCTCCACAGGAAGTAAGCTAAGTTTTAAGTAGCCTATCTGCATTGCTTTATGCTTTCCTTGCATAGAAAAAATGTACCTTGGCACCAGAAAGAAACATAGCTAGTTTTTTTTTTTTAAATCTGATTTTAGTCCCAAAAATCAATATGGCAAAGGAAAAGTTGCTACAAAGATAATTCTTAGTTGAATATGTTCAAAATTCAAGTCCCTGGTAATCTGAGATTTGGCCAAGACAAATCAAAGTCTTAGATATATTACAAATGCCAAGTTTTCAGAGAAACAAAAAAAATAAAAAAATAAAAATAAAAATGAGATAGCAACAGATGCATTTCCCTAGACATTTGTGTTGAGCCTAGCTGTATCCAGAGCCTGTAGATAAGGGGGTTATATTTCATTTTTTGTAAATAATAATTCTCATTTCTCTTAATGTCATCTAACTAAATAATATTACATTTCTTCTTTAAAAATTTTAACCAACTGAAACTTCTAAAATAAAAGGATACGTAAAAACTGTAGGATTTGGATAGATGAAGAAAGAAAAGGGTTTGGTAATGCCTTGTAATCCCAGATCATGAGTTGGTGGTCACCCTTATGCTATATAAGGATATTCTGTCAAAAATTTGGAAAGAAACAATAAATTAATTAATTAGTTAATAGGCATTCAGTAACATCAAAATGAATGCTTTTGTATTTTATGTTAGTAAAGTTTATTTCAATTTTGGATTAATTTTTACTTAAATTCAAAGCAAGACTATTCTAAGCACATAAATTTCCCTAAACATTAGTAAATATATACAAGTATAGGGCTGCACCTAGGTGTACTTTCTCTAGATAAAACATGGTGTTATGTAATATCACAAAATATGAATTTAATAAATTCCATCTTTCTAAATTTGAATATTCATATTCAATGGATTAAATCTGAAATTATCTTAGCTTTTTAGAATTCTGCTTAACAAAAATTATGGTGATTGCCTCTTAAATTCTGTTTTACTCTGAATTACATTAGACATTCAGAAAGGTTCTAAAATAAGGCTGCACAGCACAATTATTTTGATTAATGTTGCTGGTGTTTTAGATCTCATCAGATTTTGGAAAAATTAAGCAGAAAGCACAGAGTCCGGTGCACACCCTCCTCACTCCATCTCTATCCCAACAGAAAGAGATTCCTGTAAGAAGAGCATGTTTCCATGTGAATTTTGTCCATCCATGCTCATATCTTGCTATAGTTTGGTAGAACACAAGAATGTACATAGGATTAATTCTTTAATTTTAACATTTCATTAGGCTTTGATAAACACATTTTGTTAAATGCCCATCATTATATTATCCTACAAACAAGTTCACTACCCTGAGACATCTATGCTCTTATTCATCTCTCTTCTTTTACTCCTGAAAGCTACTGAAGTCTTATTTTTTCTTTTACTAGGTCTGTGCTTTTCTCTTCTGTGAAAATCCTATATACAAACTCATATTGTATACAGCATTTTCCTATGATTCTTCTACTCAACTATATGTATCTCGGGGCCCTCTATGTCTTTGTGGCTTTGTAGCTCATTTCTTTTATTATTGAATCATAACTAAATAAAACATTGTCCGTACATATCACAGCTTGCTTATCTCTTCACTCACTGACAGAAGGAAATCTGGGTTGCTTAACCAAGTTAACACGGTTCACATTGCTATACCCAGGGTTGAGGTTTGAGCTCAGCAGTAGGGAGTATGCTTAGCCTACATAAGGCCCTGGATTCAGTTCCTAGCAGATAATAAAATAAACCTGCTGTAAATATTCTTGTGTGACTAACAGTTTTGACTCATTTGTGTAAATACTATGGATTGCAATTACTGGATCATAAGGTAAGCCTATGTTTAACCCCATTTTAAAAAATGTTACAATTGTTCTAAAGTAGATGTACTACTCTTCATTCCAATAGCAATGCATCAGTACCCCAGCATTCTAAAACCTCATCCTTTTTTGTAATTGGGACTGTTTGCGAATTTCGCCATTCTGATAGGCCTGTATTGGTACTTCATTGCCTTCACTTCAATTTTCTAGTGGTAAACAATAATGATCATCTTCTGTACAATTATCTATGCATATGTATTTTATTAAGTTTGTGATGTATTTAGAAAACCTGCCCATTGCGTATGTGTGATGTGAACGTGTCTGTTGTTTGTCTATGTAGTGAGTGTGTAATATGTGTGAGTGTGGGCACGATGTTTGTATGTGTGATGTGTGTGTGATGTGTGTGTGTGTGTGTGTGTGTGTGATGTAGAGACTAGAGATGAACCTTGAGTATTGAAGTGCATGCATCACTAAAGTTGTTTTATGAGAAAAGACATTTTATTTGCCTAGATATCACAGTCTAGTCACACCCCCAAGAATCTGCCTGACCCTGCCTTATCAGTACTGGGATCATGGTCTATACTTCATACACATATTTGCCTATTAAACTAATTTTAAGTTTTAAAGGTTGTTACTTATATTACAAGGTGCTTATTAGAAATCATTTACAACATTCTCTCAGTCTATAGTCCATGTTCATTTTGTAACAGTGGTAATCACTAACATATTTTTTCTCATAAAACAAGCTTTTGCTTCATATCTAAAACATTCTCACCAAACTTAAGAATATTTATAACTTCTCTTTCATTGCTTATAGTTTTTTAATCCCATTGTAGCTCATTTTGTAAAAGGTAAACTGCCGAGTCTAGATCTGATTTTGAAATCTTGTTGTATGGTCATTGAACACTATTTATTGGAAAGGCTATCCTCCTGAAATGCTTTTACTCTGTTATCAAAGATAAGAGGATTATATGGTTTAAGTTTTTTCCAGAAGTGTCTGTTCTATTTCAATGGTATGTATGTCCACTCTTTAAATAATGTCCTGTTTCACTGATTACTACAGATTTATCTTGTCTTGCATTTGAATTATGGGGTCAATCTTCTTAGGGACTATATTAAACATGCTGACTATTTTGCCTTTACATGTAAACTGAAGGGTCAATTTCCCACTCTGCATGGAAAAAATTGTAGGGTTGAAGATATGGCTCAGTGACAAAGCACTTGATGCCTAAGTAAACCAGAAATTTGGATCTACAGAACTCACAACGAGCAGGGTGTGGTAACAAATATCTGTTATATCAAACAGAGAAAAAAGAATCCTCAGAAGCTTTCAGTCCAGATAACTTGGTTTCCAATTATGTACACATCCTATCTCATCAAACAATGTACAGGTGAGAATCAAAAATTGACATTGTCCATTTACCTCCATGAGTGTGTTAAGGCTCATGTGGCCACATTGACTCTCAAAAATGTTAAGAGAATCAAGATAGACCACGATCAGAGAGAATCCTTCTGTAATCATTTGTCAGTTTCAATGTCCTGTTGATGGTGATGAGCCTCTGAAACTCAATCTATAGACAATCCTGTCTTCTGTGGCCAGTGCAGGTTGTTTTCCTTTTCTTCCAAATTGGAAAGTCTGTGATTTATTTTTCCTTCTTTGCTTACCTTTGAGTTTCTAGTAAGAGGCTGAATAGTAATGGAGAGAGGAGATATCTTTACCTGTATTTGATGCTATCAGAAAAGCATAAAGCATATCACTAATGGCTGTCCATAAAGGAACATCTGTGGAAGTACCAACATCTGTGGATGAAACAAATGATCTCAGTGTACCTGAAGTTTCTTCAGAGCCTATTTCAATTTGCCACCTATCTAAAATCATACAACTACCCTAACTTTCGTTGTACTCACTTCTTACATTCATAGAAAATAGAAAGATTAATTTGAGAATTTCACATTTAAAAAAAAAAGAAACCGTGCCATTAGTTTCTGGCTTATTTTTTCAACATTCAATTCTCAGATTCAAAAATATTATTGTTGCTTTACTTTGTTCATTGCTACTACATTTGAGTAGAGTACTACCAAGGATTCTCTGAACGACTTCTTCCAATGTATCATCAACCCAACACCAAAAAATGTGTGATGCTACTGAATCAATAGTTTTAACTACCCTTTTAAGTCTTATGTAGCAGCTCAGCACACCCTCCACCTTCCAATTTCTGGACATCAACTAAATTTTCATGTCCATGTATGATCATTAATACATATCTTTAAGATTTTTATTCAGCTGCAATCAAGAAATACCATAATGTCAAGAATAGACGCAACCTCAGGTTAAGAAAATGATCAGAAAAGATATTTGAAGCAATAAGAATAAAACTGGTACAATCATTTTGGTATCTGACAAAATAAACTTTAAGCCAAAACAAATCAGATGATAGGGAAGGAGACTTCATGTTCATTAAAAGAAAATTCCACCAGGATGACATTTCAGTTTTTAACATCTATGACCCAAACTCAAAGGCACTAAAGTATGAAACAGACAGACAGACAAACAAATGAACAAACAAACAAAAACAATACTGCAGCTTAGATCACATATCGACCCTCAAATACTAATAGTGGAACACCTCAATAACCTGATCTCACCAATAAACAGGTCATCTAGACAAAAACTAAACAGAGAAATACTGGCAGTAACCGATACTATAATCCAAATGGACCGAGTATATTTACAGAACATTTCACCAAAACACAAAAGAATATACCTTCTTCTCAGCACCTGCTAGAACTTTCTCCAAAATGACCACATACTGAGACACAAGCAAATCTCAACAAATGCAATCAAATTGAAATAATTCTACATATCATATCAGGCTTCCACAGATCAAAGCTGAATATCAACAACAACACAACCAACAGAAAGCTCAGGAACTCATGTAAACAACTCACTCTTGAATGAAAAAATGACAGAGGATAAAAATTAATAAAGAAATTAAAGAGTTTCTAGAATTGAATGAAAATGAATATACAACATATCTAAATTTATTAATAAATTGAAGGCAGTTTTAAGAGACAAATTCATAGCACTAAATGCCTACATTAAAATAATGAGAGCTCTCATACTAGCAATTTAACAACTCACCTGAAAACTCCTTAACAAAAAGAGAAATCACAACCAAATCAAGTAGATGAAAATAATCAATCTCAAGACTGAAATCAATAAAGCAGAAACAACACCAAAAGCATTTCAGAAAATCAATAAAACAAAGAGTTGGTTTTTTGAGAAATATAAACATAATTACAAATCGTTATCCAAATCAACTGTAAATTGGAGAAAGGATATCCAAATTAATAAAATTAGAAATGCAAAAGGAATATAACAGAAGACACCAGTAAAATCCAAAGAGTTATATGGAAAAACATAAAAAACCTGTGCTATATCAACTTGGAAAAATGAAAAAAAAAAAAAAAAAAAAAAAACCACTTTAATACTCTTGACATAGACCAGTTGTTAAGTAAAATCAAGATCTTATAAGTAATTTAAACAGACTTATAATCCCTAGTGAAACGGAAGAATCATTAAGTGTCACATTCTGAAAAAGTCCAGTGCCAGAATATTTTAGCACAAAAATTTTACCAGACTTTCAAAGAAGTATTGCCAATGCTTCTCAAATTATTCCACAAAATAAAAACACAAGGAACACTGCCAAAATTCATTGTATGAGCTTACGGTCACACGGATACTAAAACTACATAAAGACACAATAAAAAAGAAAGAAAAGTATAGATTACGCCATCAAAATAGTTACAAAATTTCTCAAAAAAATTAGAAAATGGGTAGAAGAATACAAAAAAAAGATTACTTCAAATGATCAAGTAGACTTCATCCCAGAGATACAGGGATGGTTCAATATGGAAAGTAATACATGTAACCCATAATATAAACAAGCTGAGAAAACAACCTACATGGACACTACAAAATCCAATACCCCTTCATGAAAAATATCCCGGAGCGATTAAGGGTACAAAGAACATTCCTAAACATAATAAAAGCAGTTTATAAAGCCCATAGATAACATTAATTTAAATAAAGAGAAACACTATTCCACTGATATCAGTAATTAGACAAGGTTGTCCACTTTCTACATACTTATTCAATATAGTGCTTGAAGTCTTAGCTACTACACAAGGCCTATGGGAGTAATCAACCCATATTTGGGTTGACTTAAGGCCCACTACATGAGATGAAACCCACATCTGACACTGCCTAGGTGACCAAGAATCAGAGACTAAATAGTCCAGTTATCTAGAATAAAGCCAAATCTGCTATTATAAAGTAAAATAAAACAAAATTACATTTTAAAAAAGAACAGCAATAAAGTGACGCCCCCCTCCTTGGTGACATGTGGCTATACTCATAGGTCAGAGCTTTGATCACTCATCGTCAGAGAATATTTCTCCTAGAGCCAATGGAAAATACATCCAGAGAGCTACAGATAGATATGCAGAAAATGAGAGACCCTTCCACACTCATTCCTAAATAGGATGTCTCCATTAAACCCTTTCTTTCAAAGTTCAAGAAACCCCGAGGATGAGGAGACAGAAAAAATGTTAAGAGAAAGAGGATGGATGACACCATGAAAACAAGGTCAACATGGTAAACACACATATGAGCTAATAGGGACTGAGGATGAAAGCACATGGGTTTGAACGTATTGGAGTTCTATTGCTGAAAGCAGAAGTGCACACATGTAATTTGAAACCACAAAGCAATCTCCAATTGATATCCACTTGCAAGTAAGAATTGATTTTCTCCAAGTGAGACTCACAGGGAAAACAAACTACTCTTAAGTGTAGGCTTCTTTTCCAGCACTAGATGGTCAACAGAAAATGTACTCAAAACTAAGGTATCCTGAGATTGGAGAGATTTCTTAGTGGTTAAGAGCACTGATTGATCTCCAGAGGTCCTGCAACCATATGGTAGCTCATAACATCTGAAATATTATTAGATGCCCTCTTCCGGTTTGTCTGGAGACAGATACAGTGTAATCATATAAATAAAATAATTAAATATTTTTTTAAAGACACTGTATCCTTAGAATATTGTAAAAAATGTATACTACTCAAAGTTCTTTATCTCATAATAGATGTCAGAATATTTATTTAATATTCAATTTTAACTTATTTTTAGTGTGTGTATGTGTTTCTCTCTTTTTTATGCTACAGATACTTTGCTTATATATTAAAGATTCTAGTTTAGTCTTTTTAAAGGGATTCACAAAGAAATAGGTCTTGAGTCTATCTGTATATGTCTCATATGTCTTTGTTGTGCTATTTTCTTGTTTGTTTTGTGCTATTACAATGTATTGGCTTTAGGTTTATCTTATATTTTATTGCATATTTTATTATCCTTTAGAAGCCTATTTTCTTTCTAATGAGAGAAAGTGGGTAAATCCAGATTAGAGGTGAAGTGGAGAAGTTTGGTGAGGGGTAACTATAATCAGGACATATCATGTTAGAATAAGAGCTATTTTCAATAAAAGTAAAAGAATAGATGTTCCAAAGAGATAAGGAATGATGTTTCCACCACACTAAGCTGACATAATTGGTACATTTTTATAGTAGTCTAAGGATGCACTGTCAGTCCAATAAGTCTCAGTGTGAGAGGTGAAAAAAGAAATGCCTGTCTTACTAGGTGGTGGGCTGAAATGGATATATTACAATAGTCTTGTTCTCAGATATATGGAAATATAACGAAGGGAATAAACACGGTTTGAAGCAAAAGTAATCTAATTGGCACTACTGCTAATATTAAATTAAATTAAATAATATATTTTGTATCAGAACACTCTCAAGACCTCAACAGTTCTCCATGAGAAAGTGCAATGAGAACTTGTATTGAACATTATTATTCTAATGAATCACCTTGAATTGCATTAGTAAATATTAATAGGAATCAAAATGCTAAAGTTACTAAACAATCAACTGCATATTTGTGGACATAGTGCCAACAGAATTGTCAACATATTATATTCTACTAATAAGATCAGAGTAGAAAAATACCCCGAGGGATGGAAATACAACAACTTACATGTGGAGGGGAAGATTTTAGTCCACTCCCAGGATCTAGAAGTCTTAACCTTTATGCTTCACTCTTTCCTTCTCTGGAATATTCTTTTATTTACAGAGTAGGTGAGAATCAAGCTTCAACAGACTTCTCGTATTTGTTTGATCTGGGGAGAAAGTATACTTTTAATCAATCATGTTAAAATGCTTCCAACTCTTTTTTCTTACTATTAGGGGGTAGAAAATTTAATCTATTTTGTGTTAGGGCTGAAGTAAACTGAATTGTAGGAACGGCTTTGTCAAACATCATAATCAATAAAAAACTAAGTACTTAAATACCTCTAAAAGAAAACTACTTTTATATACATTTTAATTCTCACAGATAAGCAGCAGAACAAGAGAACATTAATATTAAAATCTAAATGACTAGAAAAGCCTCCAAAAAATGTATTTTTAAAAGCCCGACATAATTTTTGCAAATCCATGACTCTGGATGGACTGGCTGAGACAATTAGGTTTTGAATATTTTTACTCATTCATTTTAACATCTCAAGGCTAAAGAATGACAGGGTGATTAGGAAAGTGTAAAGGAAAATCCATTTTTAAAAAACTTTAATGCAGTAATAAAAAGAGATGATTTCAAAAGCCGAAGATAGACCAGAAATATGTAGAACAGGTTTATAAGTGAGCAAGAAATTTATAGAAGAATTTACTTTTAAATGGAACCAAGCTTAGAAAATGGCTGCTCATGCAAGGCACACTGTGCAAATTAGAATACATTATGCAGACGCTGTCTAATTTTATCATAATTCCTTAATAAATCTATTAGGTGTTAAGATATACACAGTCGTTTCTTTACAAGATACAGGGACTTGCTATATGAATAGCTGACCTTTTGTGTCACGAACATACTTTAGGTTAAAAGAATTCAATCTATTATACAAATTTTATTAAAATGAAAGTTTCTGATAGCTAATATTTTTGATTCATTAAAATTGCATATTAAGACAAATGATTTCGATTTATACCAGATGCCAGATTATTTCTAGAGATTTATCTTTTAAAAAAATTCAGTTTCTTCTACGAGGTCATATTAAAATATAGAGGGGTACCTTTAGGCCAAGACTGGAAATAAAATATTGATGTTTGGTGAGTGTTGTATGATAACACTTTAAACTTTGTTTTCATTCAGAAACTAAATATATTATATAAGGGAATCATGGTTTGTTTATGCTTTGGAAATTTTAAACAAGATAAATCAATATGAATAACAGACTAACTAAATACAACTCTAAGTTTTATGCAAAGGAAAACTACCTCTTCAAAACCTTTGTCTAGTCACAAACTGCTTCTTTCCTTGCCCTATTGACTTAGTGTAACTTAAGGTAATTTGAAGAAGGAATAACAATACAAATTTTATTACCAAAGATTTAATAGTATTATGTGAGAAAACATTGTCATGATTAGATTTCCAGGGTGAGAGAAAAGCTCTTCTGCTTTGTTTTACGAAAAGCCAATTAATCTTGGTCTAATTTAAAAGTCTTATTATTAAGACTTACTGATATGCACTTTTTATATCAACATATCTGTGTGGCTGCTCAAAACAGGTAGTATTCTACACATTTCAGAAGAGAAAAAAAGGGTTCAGTAATATTCTGGGTAGCTGCAGCTCAATGTACATTCTTTTCGAGTGGTTTTTAGCTGTAAAAGGATGAATGGTATCAGCAGGTTGTAGTTAACCTGGTCTATTAGGTTCTATACAGGAATGTCTGTGCTAGTACATGCTTATATATCTACCAGACATTTGTTAAGAGTATGCCATGCCCTTACAGGACAGAGCCTAAGAATGGCTAAATCTACATTTAGATGTGAAAATGTCCCAAGAACCAACCTTCCACACACACACACTCAGCATACACACACCATATTCCCAACCTGCAAGCAACATATACAGGTATAAACAGGGCATGCACACATGCACATACAACATATGCACCAAATATGCAGTACCTGGCACATATACCATATGCACCTGCATGCACGAACACTTATATGCACAAATAATTGCACTTTGCTTTTTAATAAAACGTGCTTTGAAAGAGGAAGTGTGTCTGGTTTGGTACTTAAGAGCATGTACTGGTGTTACAGAAGACTCCGACTTGGTTCCCATCACCCACAAACATCTGCAACTCCTGTCCCAGAAGATCCAGTGCCTTTTTTCTGACCTGTGCAGAAACTATTTATGCACATGGCACATATACATACAAACTAGCAAAGCAGCACTCATACACATAAAATAAGGTAAATGATGTTAAAATGTAGGGGCTTGAGAGATTATTGAGCAGGTAAGAGTACTCACTGCTCTTTCAGATGATTGGGGTCAATTTCCAGCATCTACAATGAAGGTCACAACCACCTATGGACTCCAGTTCCAGAGGAACTGACATGACCTTTGTAGCCTCTCACACACATGTGATACACATATATACAGTTAGGCACACACATGCACAAACAACAAGTAACTTAAAAAAAAAAGAAAGAAAGCAAACTTTTGCTTGAAAAGTCAAGTAGAATGTAATATTTATCCTAAAATACATAGCCCAACATCTGCTAATGTCCTTTTTGGAGTTTTTGCAAACTGTGATTATAGTGCTTTCTCACATTACTCGAACATCTTGTTTGCAAACAACTCGACCTTACAGTTTCCATCATTGTCTTTTCAGTATGCCCAAGCACACAGCTTTATATTTATTCTTATGCTTTCTAGAGGATTTGTTTTTGTTTTTGTTTTTTCCTCAGAGACAGTTAAATTTGGGTGGTTTCTTTCTCTGTTGTAATGAAAAAGACCCTGATAAGAATGATTAAAGGAAAGGGGTTTATTCTGACTCACAGTTCCATGGCAGAGCTCATAATGTGCATAATTAAGTTCTTGGAGCTTTTGGTCACATTCCAGATGAAGAGAGCAATGAATGTATGTCGCTGCTCAACTCCATTACTCCACTTAGAGTTCAAAGTCTCAGTGAGGGCAGGCTGCTACCCTGAGTACTAGTATCTTTCAATCTCAATTTGTGGGGTCAGGTTAATCCCACCCAGAAATGTTCAGAAGCACTTGTCCCTTTTTTTTCCATCAAATCTGTGTATAGCACCTTTGTCAGTAAATTCATTCTGTACAATGAAATATTTATAATTCTTATAACTAACTATAGACACTAAATTAAGATCGAATAAAAACCTCATTATAGTGGCTGGCACACAGTGAGCCTGAAAATATTGGAACAATAGGTAGTTTGGCCACTTGTACTTGATTGCCTGCTATGAATTTGGCTCATATCTAACTCAACGATGAGTAGCTATCCCTGTCACTTGTAAAACTCTTCCAGTTTGAATAGCCATGTATTCATGCCACCTCTAATTATTATTTCTTTATCATTTGATTATTTGTTAACAAATTATTTTCCCTTTTAGTTTTTATTTTGTCCCCGGATTTTACTGCAGAATATAAATAAGGGAGGAGAATATAATACATAAATCCATCATATTAACATTAATACATTCAAATAGATGTCTGAGAACTGAGTTTTGGATTCCAGACTGTCGTAATATTTTAAGGTTGTAGAATCGTTAACAGGTAGAACCTGATAGGAAAACTTACATCATTGAAAGTGTGCTCAGTGAGATACCAGGTACTCTACACAGTCATCGATTTTTAGCAACCATGAAATATACAGACCTCTTTCCCCAGGATGTGGGAGCACAAACTTCAAGGGGAAAAAAGCATCACAAATTGAAATCACTGGAACTGTAACCCAAAATAACCATATCAACCTTCTAAATTGTTTATCTCAATTCCTTTCTGCCATAAACGGAAAACTACCTGACAAAATTTCCACAAATAAAGACAGAGCTTGTCTCTCTGTGCTGATCTGCTGACTTGAAGTGACTGCTAACAGGCATACTCTGCTGGTTAGTCTCTTCTCTTTTATTTAATTTATTTATTTTATTAGATATTTTATTTATTTACATTTCAAATGTTATCCCCTTTCCCGATTTCCCCTCAAAAAAAACCCTATCTCATCCTCCCAATCCCTGCTTCTATGAGGGTATTCCTACCACCCACCAACCCACTCCCACCTCCCTACCCTTGCATTCCTCTACACTGGACCTTCAAGCCTTCACAGGACCAAGGGCCTCTTCTCCCATTGATACCTGACAAGACCATCCTCTGCTACACATGAGGCTGGTTAGACTCTTCTGAGAGTCTTAACTCATCTGAGTCTTACAGCACTGAGAACATCTGTTTTTCTAAAAGTTTAGTTGTATAGTAGTTATAGCCAATGAGACACATGGTGAGTGTTTAGGGAGGATTTAAGTTACTAGAAGACCATGAGGAAACCTAGAACGAGAGCAGGATAAGTATTTTTGTTTCTTTTTTTTTTTTTTTTTTCATTGAAAATACCAGTTTGTTTCACTTCCAAAGATAGTTGCAAGCAGGACCAAGTTGGGGGCGGGGGAGGAGTGTCAGTATAATGGTAGGAAGCTTCTGAGGGTTTCACAATAAATACACAAAGAGAAGTACAAAACAGAGCAGGTGCAGCTTCCTATGAGAGACTGCATGAACAGCTCTTAGCAGGTATTTGATTCCTGCCGTTTCTGAACATAGAGATACAGATTTAGTCATGGTAATCGTGAACTTTTCAAGAGAGGCTGGGTAGGTGCCATGTGTTTGTGTGTACATGAAAGAGAAAGGCAATAATCCAGTTTTTAAGATATTACAACTATTTTTCTATTTAAAATACAACAAATTATAAGAAATAATATATGAAAATCCTCACAAGGGTCCTGGACCACAGGATTTTGGCATCAATATTTGAGAAGTCAGGCTATGTCTTAGCAACTATGTTATGTCATAGATTTAAAAGAATCTGTTCTGAATTGTGATGATTTTTTCAGAGTCACCAAATACATTTTGAAAAATATTTGCTATTTAATTTTGTTCTCTTCAAGTGAAGTATAAAATATTGTTTCCCATTTTCTCTTTCTCAGTACTTAATCTTCTGACTCTTTAGCATTTTAATGTAAATTCTCTGCCACTAACTCTTATTTAAATTAGTAATGTTTTATTTATCTTCAAAATATAATCTTGATCTTTCTTTTTACCCAAGAACACATATGTTTTCTTAAATATATACCAAAAAATACCAGATGTCTCCATAAGTAATATAAAAACAAGTAGCATTTTCTACCTCTGACATTACAGTCTTTTCCCCACGACTCCAGTAATGATTTTACATTCATATCCCTCACACCCTAGAGTATCTTTAAACATCATCTCATTATTTTGCAGGCTACCAGACCTTACAAGGTTTCCCAAACATATGCTTTTATAGTCTGTTACACTGGCAGAAGAGGAGAGGGGAAGACATTAATGTCTAAATTTGAAAATCTTCAACAGAAAATATACAAATATTTCTCCACTGTATTTCTTGCATGTGCATCAATGTTGTTTTAAAAATAAAACCTGTTCAATAAATAAATGAATAACATGAGGTTGAAACTGCAGGTTGTTTATTCTTGATATCACACTTGTCTGTTTATTCTTATATTAGTTCGGTTTTCAACTGCTGGGATAAAACATTCTGACCAAAAGCAACTTGAGAAGGGAAAAGTATCCTTGTCTTAGATGTTCTATTACAGCCCATCATCACTAGGGATGACATGGCAGGGACTCCAACAGGAACCTGAAGGCTAGAGCTATAGCAGAGAAAGAAGGGTGCTCCTTCCTGGCTTGCTCCCTGTGGAGCAGTTTGCCTTTCTCATATGCCTAAGGACTATCTCCTAAGGCATGTCACTACCCACAGTATACTGAAAGTTCTCACATCAATCAATTATGAAGACAAAGCCCTATTGACCTGCCTACAGGCCAGTGGAGATATTTTCTCAATTGGTTGTTTTTCTACCAGTTTGTGCTAAATGGGTAAAAACTAATCCACACAATTCTGTTAATAGATTTGTTCAAACTTCATAAAATCAATTGGAAACGTACTGTGCCTGCTTTCATCAGACTTGTGTATCCATATGATCCCGTTTCTCTCAAATTCTACTTCCCCAATCTTACTATGCCCTTACAAGTCAGCTTCCTTATCAGGACCTTCAGGAAGCATCCTCTTATTATCTGATACAAAAACAATCAAACATAGAGCATTTTCTGGAAGGCTTCCTTTCAAAAGTGTCTACTGCCCAGTAGGGTGATGCACACCTTTAATGCATTGGAGACTAAGGAAGGTGGAGTTTGTGAGTTCAAGGCCATACAAGGCTGAACAGAGATATCCTGTCTCAATAAAACAAAAAATAAGAGACAGACAGACAGACAGACACACACACACACACACACACACACACACACACACACAGAGAGAGAGAGAGAGAGAGAGAGAGAGAGAGAGAGAGAGAGAATTAATTAATTAAACACTACTTAGGAGGCACGGTTACTTAACTCAGGTTAGCCAGATAGACAGCAAGACACGGTCTGGATGACCACCAACAGACTATGAACTTAATCTACTGTGTAACAAGTCTATTCATTTTACCTCTTCACATTAATTAAAACCTCTTTGAAAACAGAATGCTATACTTTGGTATGTGTCTATTCTAGCAACAGTAATGTTTTGAATGAATTACTAAACCACAGAACAAGATTGAGGTAGATACAGAAGAATGCAGCAGAAGACAGGAGGCGTATCCTCCAGACTTTCATCCTCCCTACTTGGAGCACATCATCCCAGTGATATTACTTTCAGTTCTAAATAATATTTTTCAGACATATAACTTAAAGTACAACAAAGTCGTTATTTGACTTAATTCTGTAAAATCTCAGTCAAATTGCCAAGAAGGTGAATCCAAATACTTGCTTTTTAATACATCGAAGTTCTGAACTAACAGTAAATTTAGATCTCAAATTAAAATTAGAGTGTTTTGGGTCTCTTTGTGAAAAGCATGTGACAAGTATGTGACTTTTTTTTTCAAAAAAAGACAGTGACTCTCATAGATGGATCATTATATTAATTCTGTGTTTCTTCTAGAAGTGAAGATTAAAGCCAACCCAATGTACTTGGAATCACTCAATAAGTTACCCATTATTTTAAAAATAAACTAAAATTCTAACTCAATTAGTAATATTGTAAAATAAAAATATTTCATGATATATTTTTTATATTTAGTAGCCTTTCTTCAACAAGTCATCTAGTCCAAAATTTCTCAAAATTTAGTATGCAAATAACTACATCTATGACTTGGTTTATTTGATCGTATTTCATCCTAGCTACTTCTATTCTATAACAAAAGAATTGATATTCTTATGCTTATTGTCCAATACATATACTTCTTATAACTCTTTACACTTTACACCACTTATAACTCTTATAACACTTTACCCATATCTCACATGTGAACTGTGTATATTTAGAATTGCCAAGTAAAATTAAGTTCCTATACAAGTGATAAAAGCAATACTCACTCCTAGGAGTGAGAAGCCAGGACAAACACCAAAGGTTTAGAGGATATCTATTTATTACACTGACTAGTTTATGATTCTATGTTGGCTTGTTTATAAAGTGGATGGAAAAATCTATGATGTGCAAACAGTCGGGAGAGGCCAACAAAAACCACAACACCTTATCTATATTAGCCTGACAATTGAGTTTGAACAACCGTATTTTCTAAATGTACTCTATTCAAGGCTGGATATGTAATTACCTTCAGACCATAGTCTAGACATTAATGCTTTCATAGTATTTAAGACTCCTTGTAACATGCTTGCAGCTTTAAGTAAGCAAGGCTAAATCTTGACCAGATAAATTAGCAAAGAATGCAATAAAAGCCACAATAAAAGAACTTTATCCTACAAACCTTCAAGTTGCTGCTAAATGAGATTTCTTTGAAATGCAGATCAGTTGAACTAGATTAGTGAATTTTAGCTCCTGTCAACATCATAACAAAATACAAATACAATTGTTCCCTGGTCTTATCTCCGAGCTTCCATCTGCTGCCTTGTTATTTACTTTCCTTGATTTACTATGCAGATCTAAATAAGGCACATCAAGAAGGGCTTACAGCACAATGGCTTCTTAAGCTTTACATCAAGGTATTTGAAACTGAAGCCAGGAAAGGGCTGCCATCAAAGACATATCTCTAATGAACTTCCATATCAGAGAAGGTTTGGTATTTAATACTGCTGTGAAAAGAAAGAGCTACAAATCAGAATGGCCTATGAAAGAAAATGCCTACAAATCTTGATGAGATTAGCACCTCTGAGAATTAATATCCCAATAAAAATGATGTCTGGTACCTTGAAGAGTTAACTCCCAACCTTTCCAAATATAATGCACTATGTCAGGAGCAGAGAAATCATTTGACAAGGTTAAAAGGTCAGGAAAGAATTTTTAATTTTCTTTCTATGCTAGACAATAATAATATTATTTTCCTCCTATATAACAATATATCTATAGCAGAACAAACACCCTTGACGAGAATTAACAGAGCTGTAACATGACTTTCGATATCATAGACATTTTACAGTTTTCAAAAGGAAAAATTAAGAGAAATCTTCACAATAAAATAGTGTAATATAAAATGACAACATGCAACATTTGTTCGTCTGTTCTAGTAGTTCCTGTTTCTTTCCCCACAGCAATCTGTGCTAATAGAGTAATAATTCCTGTCATTTTGTAAACCCTGAGATGCTTTTCCACTATATGCCACCATTCTTCATGGAAAATAAGGAAACAATCCTTCCACTCTCCGTTCCCACTAATTTTATTTTTTCACTTATATTTCTAACATACTGAGCTCGAACAAAATAATTCACAAAACTAACGTGAAAGTTTCCCACAAACTCTTTGCAATCCTGCCTGACACTTTCTTTCCCATCAGCAATAAGGTCTATAAACAAATGATACTTTGTGGGGATTTTTTTTCCTAAAGAAAACATTTCAATCATTTATGTCATTCTATAGAGAAGATCCCACAAGCGTGTTCTGTTCTGTGGATCAATCAGTTCCAAACCAAAGTAGACATGTTGTTGACTCCCGTGCCTGGAAATCCTGCTGCAGGCTCAGCAGATGATGAAAACTGAGGTATGCAGTATACAGGGCCCCACATGGCATTCAGTAGCTCCTGGGCATGTCAAACTTCACAACTACCCTACAGTCAATGACAGCAAACACCTTCCTTGTTCTTCTTTCCAAACATAAATTTGCCTCTCTCATTTCTCTGAATTATGGGCTGTCTTCCAGAAACAAAGCCTTAAATAGAAGCCACGTCCCATGCCTATACAACAGAAATCACAGTTTGTCTTTTTGTTGGATTTCATTTCCTCTAGGTGATGTTCCGGACTCATTTACAACCACAAGAGACTGTTGTTACCTCTTCTTGTTTAATGAAATGACAAAACAACAGATTTACATATTCAATAGCAGGTGCTATAACAGGTTTGTCTGCTCTTGACCTAAAACATGTAAAGGAGGTTTACGTGCAACAGCTGTCTCAAAGGTATTGGAGCTCTGACGGGCAGCCGAAACTCTGCCATCTGTGGAAGTGTGTGTTCAAAATGACAATCTGCTTGAAGAATCGATTGATAGCTAGGGTCTTGCATTTATCCATGTGTTGAGTTCTCAACTTTGCATGATTTTGCTATCAGTCTGCCACAAAAGGTCTTAAACAGAAAAGCTTACATGAACAGTTAACATATACAATTGATCATTAACAGACATTTCTTTTCACTATTTTAATACACTGTAAGATATCCGATACTGTATTATAAAAACAGTATCACATCCCAGAACCCAATTTTCACCGCTTAATGATTTTAATTGCTAAGATAATGACCAAAATAACTACTCCGATTCCTGCTACCTTATCTGTTTCCTAATCTATTCTTATATTCAAGCTACAGTTTTAGATTTTAAAAACAATAAAGTTCCACTGTAGCTTTTTAAAGCTCTCTTATTTTTAGCTTTAGTTAAGACAAGGACTTTTTCTTTTGAGGATATAACAATTCCCTTTAAGATGAAAGGCTACTCTTTTTTTCTTCTACATGAAAATAAAGAATCCAAGTTGGACCAGGGCCAAAATGGTTTATTTCGAGTAGTGTTTATAGAAGGCAGCACCATATGACCCAAGCTTGAGGTTGGATGATCTTTCTAAGGTCTAATCTACTTGTCAAAAGAGGTTATCATCACAAATGTGAAAACTCTATATGTGAGTAGTACTGCCTAAATAAAACAAAGCATCTATAGCAGTTTCTTAAGGAGCAGCAATTCCTTATAAACACATAAGATTTGTTAAATTAAACAATCTCCACATCACTTGTGAAACAATCTAGCACCACCAGATAATTAAAAAAACCTTCTCTCCTTCAAACACACACACTAACACACACACGTATACATACATATACTCACATGCATACACACAAATGCACATACATACCCACATATACATACATATACCCATATACATACACACAAACACACACGCCCATGTACACACACAGGTATACATACATATACTCACACACAAATGCACACACATACACATGCATATGTACCTAGACACACACACACATATACACACACATACATACTACCTAAGTTTAATGTTCTATTATTAAGACCACAAACTTTGTTTACACGTGAAAGGACAGAAACAACATGAGCTGCCACATTGTCAAATTGACTTAAATTTAATAAAAACTTCTTAATTTGAAGTTTCATAACATTTCAATCACTCAAACTCAAAGGAAACCATAATTTCTTATGAAAACTCAGCTTTCCAATTTTAGTGGAACACAGATTTTAAATACTTTTGCAGTTTCAAGTGGATACTTTTACATTTTTAAGTTAGCCTTAATGGATGTTAGGGATTTGCAGCCATTGTCTTGCTTTTCAAAAATTCTGTTTTTTTTTTTTTTTTTCCTGACAGAACACTTCTACCTGATGATAGGAAGGAGAAACAAATATGTATACCTGACAGCAAGTGATTTAACACACCCCCATTTGTTTTATGACGTTTATACTTCAGAATTAAAATATTATTTAAAGGAAGAAAAAAAAAAAGAAATAATCTGTGCCTGTCTCCAAGGCAAGGAAGACGAGACTTCATCCTGATCCCTTTAAAGCCTTCCCAAAATTTTAAAAATGAAAATCATTTACTCGGAAGGTTGTAACTGGCTTTGCTAAGCTGCAGTAATCCATCATGTGGATAAATATTTAGACAATATTTTAAATGTGTACAATGTTCTTGAGCGAATGCCACAGTTCCAGGCTGTCGTGTAAATACAGTCTGATCAAAACCATTCTGCTTGCATAATAAAAGCCCAGCTAGAGACAAAACTGTTCAGCAAAGGAGAGAACACTGATATATAGGAAAACTGTACCAAGAAAAAGTGACCACTAGTGAAAGAAAGCACAACAGTGTTGAGTTCAGAAGGTCATTTCGTAAATATAGACACTATCTAAGTAATATTATCTATTCTCAATAGGTGCTAAGGCTGTTTTATTTTAATTACATCAGTGAACAATGATGATACATCTATTTAATGAGCATCGCTGCACAGCTGAGAGGCTAACAAAGTACCACAAGGCATCCTGATGACAGAGAGTGATTTCCAAGGTCTGCCTTTAAAGTCAAAGAAAGCAGGACATGTCAGTTTGTGTAAGTTAACTCCAGATTTGTGGGTTCCTAGGGAACCAACAACATCTAAAAAGACACATATTTCTATATGTATATTGACTACTTCTAGGAATGCGATAGGGAACCATATATTTAGTACGGGAAAAGTAGAAATGAATACTTAAGACAATGCTTCCCAAACATTTTCATGGGAGCACATCCACAAACGGAATACCATACTTAAACATAGGCAAAAGCCAACCCTGCAGGCTCCACTCTGGTCTGGCTGTGTACTAAAGAGAAACCCCTGGCTAGTATATAGTATGTATTACATAGATTTCAGAAGAGAAGAAAATCAAATTTGCCATACTGACCATTTGAGTGTTCTCAGTAGAGTAGAAAATCATTACTGTGCTTACCCATTATCATTTCAGTTTATAATCTCTGAAAGCTGATTGCTAGTGGAGACTCTAAATACAGACTAAACGATACTTATGCAACTCCTAAAATTTTCTAATTAAAAAAAAATGTTGCTGAGGACAAACCTCAACCCACAAAGCACACAAAAGTCCTTGGTTTGATTCCAAGCATGGCATAAACCAGGGATTTCAGCTCACACCTGTGAAACTCTTGGAAGGCCATGGCAGATGTGTGGCTCAAAGAGGCAAGATCATCCTCAGATGAGTGCTGAGTCTGAGGCCAGCCACAGTTACATGAGACCTGCCTGGTACCTCTTTCTGTCTCACACGCACACAAAAGCTATTGGGATTGCTAAAACTTAGAATATATTGACTAAGAAGCCTCAAATCATTTGTTTCTTGTATCAAGTTTTGCTATATATTTAGCATTTTGTAGTGTGTGTGTGTGTGTGTGTGTGTGTGTGTGTGTGTGTGTCTGTGTGTGTGTGTCTGTGTGTCTGTGACTTGACTGTGTGCATGTAGATGCCAGAAAACAGCCTTGGTTCTCCAAATAAACCTCTGTCTCTGTCTCGATCTCTGTCTCTCTCACTGAAATTAAATATTTGTATCACCAGATTTGGCATAGTTCTGAAGACTCAATTTCATGCTTTCAAGGTAATCCCCTTGCCAAGAGAATTCCCTTTTCAGTCCATATGCCTTTAGTGTTTAAAAATATTAAAATAAAATAATTTTTTTAATTGTAGGCACTAAAATTAAGCTATAGAAAAAGTGCTTACTGATAAAAATTTGTATTTGTCTTAAAAGGATTAAAATCATTTATAATTTATATTTTATTACTTAAATGAATGAAATGTGTTGCTAAATAAAAATATCTAAAACAAATGGGCAATTAATGATAGAATTCTTATGATTATTATAGTCATAATGTTATAGATGATTATTTTCAAACTAAGCTAATTATGAATGCTTGCTAAAATGTACTTTTTGGAATGAAAAAAAATGAGGATTTATATTTACCTTTGAAAAGGTTATTATTGCTGGGAGGTGGTGGTGCATGCCTTTCATTCTGGCACTTGATAAGAGGCAGGCAGATCTCTGAGTTCAAGACCAGCCTGATCTACATAGGAAAAAACCTGTGTCAAATAAGAAAAAAAAAAGAAAGAAAAAGAAGAAAACCTCCCCCACCAAAAAAAAAAAGAAAGAAAAGAAAAAGTTATTTTAATTTGGCCTCACAATGAAAGTATGAGAGATATTTTTCATTAGTGTGTATGAAAAACTTCGGCTACTAATCACATATCACATTGCTGTAAATTATTTATTATATTATTTATTTATTTATTATTAATTATTTATTAATTTATTTATATTAATCCATTTGTTATAGTAGCGTTGAACACTAGTGCAAGGAACTTTATTTCCTTCTGGTCAACAGAATGGAATCTGCCCAAGGTAGAGACGTAACATGCTTGTTGGGCTGGTCATTCGCTAAGGGAGAATACATGCAGAGTAAGTTCACCTTAAGCCATGCTAAGGACTTGAGAGAAGTACTTATCCTTTAAGAAAAAACTTATTTTTCCTTCCCAGAAACCCCAAGTGAATTGTCTGCAAAGCAGAGGCTTCTTCAATCTGCAGAATGTTCTTACTGGCTTTTCTCCTTTTCTCCTGTGACTGGGTTTGCTCTCCTGGGTAGTCTGGGGTCCTATTCATTCTCCATTACTGCTTTCCATTTCCTTCCACAGTCTAACTGCTTACAAATGCCATGCCTTACCTCTTCCTGTTGTGTCGGCCATCTTTCTTCTCTGATAGGCTGTGGAGGGAGATTTAAGGTTTTTCTGCCCCAGGATTTTTCTTTACAATTGTTTTATTTTTTCTTCTAAGAAAAAATGATATTGAGCCTTTCTTCATAGCATTTTGTTTAATTTTTGTTTTGTTTATAAAATGTACTACCCTGAGAGAGGACGCAAGCTTTTACTAGGAAGACATAATATCCCAAATGGCAGTCCCAAAATTACCAGTAATAAAAATGCTGAGAAATGGAAAAGAAATAAATAGGAAAGATTAGAATAAATATAAAATACTATCTATTTTCAAAATTTATTAAAATAAATAAATGAAAATGTGTATTGAAAGGGCTTCCAGGGTTAATGATTGCATAGTCATGGTGGTTAGTATCTGCTGTATGTATATCTTTTCTCTGAATGAAGAACACAGAAAAGACAGTAGACTGGTTAGAACATTGGTCAGGAGTACAGTTAGAATAAAAAGCAAAGAAAAACAAAGTCAACATTCACAAAGACAACCTTCAATGGAAGAAAGAACCACTACACTAAGTAAGAATCGTTACTTGCAAAATTCTCATGGAAAAATTTGTGGCCTCAGAAAACTATGGAAACGATAGAAAATACAATAAAGTAACAGCAACAACAACAATAAAAGCAACAACAACAATAATAATAGATCCCTAAGGGTTCTGATAGAGAGGGCAAAAAAGGGTGAGCTCCAAAAATAAGAAGAGAACAGCCAGGTGCCAGAAAGTCACCAAGAGAAGAGGTTACTACAGCGTCAAGGAAAAGAAACTTGTAAGGACCAGGAACTAAATCTAGCTAAGGGATACAGAAGACATCAAGCTGCTCACGTGTTTTAAAAGTTCTTATAATATTTGAAGTAAATGAACAGTCAGTAATGCTAACTCTTACTGAATTAAGTCAAAACTCTGCCTCCTTTCAAAAATGTACCCAATTTAAAGTACATATATATATTTATTTTTTGTCGGGACATCATCATGAAAATTTTTAAAGTTTTAGTTGTTTGCTTTTATGAAATAAGTTCTCTCCTTTTTTTCCCATGAGATCCAGAAATCAAATTAAATTATCAGACATGGTGGCAAGCTTCTCCACTGGTGATCTGCTGCTCTGCCATGACAGGGGTTTCAAAATAGTTCAAAGTTGTGAATATTTTTAAATGTGTTAAATTAAGACAGGCATTGTGGCAAATGCTGTTAATCCCAGCACCCAGGGAGCATGGGCAGAGACAGGAGGATCTCTGTGAATTTAAAGCCACCCTGGTCTACGTATTGAGTTCCAGAACAGCCAAGGATACATAGTACAACTGTCTTGTAAAACACACACACAAACAGAGAGAGAGAGAGAAAGAGAGAGAGAGAGAGAGAGAGAGAGAGAGAGAGAGAGAGAGAGAAGATAAGAATGCAATAATGTTTTATAAAGACTGAATAAGAATAGGCTAATTAGTAGTTTATTTGAAAAATAAATCTCAATTCTCTCATGTCACTTGGTAGGTACTGTGGAAGCTATAAGCTCCAGACAAGGGGGATGCTAAAAGGGTGAGGTGGGAATGGGTGGAGGGGGAAAGCATCCTTTCACACACAAAGGAGAGGAGGATGGGTGAGGGGAGAATGAAGGGGAGAATGGGAAGGGGAACAGCATTTGAAATGTAAACAAATAAAATGATTAAGTTTTTTTAAAGTACAGCAAAAAGAATATATTTAAATATCATGGAATTTAATCAGTGATGTAGAATTTTTACAAAGTCAATTTTTTTTTTTTACGAATTTAAGGACTTCTTAATTATGCAACTTTCTTTACCAGAGTAGAAATGGTCAGACCAAGGCTAGATAGCCATCTGTGAAGCAGGATTTTGAACTCAATGACCTTTAAGATTCTTTCCAACTCAGAGACTCCATGACTCTGTTGATAATGACTTTGTTTCAGGCAGTTGCCAAGTGACAAGTCTATTGTTTTTCCTGCCTGTCATACACAACAATGGCAATAACTATCATTTTTCTCAAATGCCATCACAAATTTATATCATAGTGTCAAATTGGCAATTAACAACCCCCAATTTTTTCCCTTTTCGTAATATGCACAACCATCATAAAGATGCTCCTGAATTTAAAGGTATGTAAATAAAATTCACTTCATATATAGAAAGAAATGTCAATGTCCTTTGCTCTTTTTCCCTTCCAGTTTCAGCAATAATACAACACCCTCTCCAATCTACCACTGCCTACACCAATAAATAAAGTGTCTTGTTCATCCATCTGTCCCCTCCTATGAGCATTCCTTGACTCTTTATGCAGGGCAGTCATCCAAGCTAAAAAAATATGCGATGGCTTAGAATCACTGTGGCTATGCAGAGGTAGGGTTCAAGAATCATTTTTTTGTCAAGACACTAAATAGTTACAAAAAAAAAAATCACTATCCAATTTATATCTACCCCAAAGATACATGAATTACTTTCTCAAACCAATGAAATTGACTAAGTCTAGGAGGAACAAGATTCTTATACCCTGAGTATCTGGCTATAAATTAAATGAAAGCCACCATTCTAAGTGATACCCTGAACCAAACTAAAAACATATGTAAAAAAACAAAGAAGTTTCTCATTATTTACAGAATAATGTAATGAGAAATTTGGTTTATTTAAAATCCATAGATATTATAAGAGTGTGTTTTCATTTTAATCCCAAGTGTAGGATATGGTGCTGCTGCAGACTGTCCACAACAGCTGAGTATGATTTGCCTCGGGCTATAGCAGGGGTGTGATTTTGCCAGCTGCAGATAGTTTCTGCAAGTATGATGTTTGGAATTCTGGGGACTTTTCGTAGGATATATAAATACTAGGGCCCTGATAGAAGGGGCTGATTGGTGAGCGAATAGTTGAGTGATATTTGCTGCCATTTGTTATGGTTTGTCAAGTAGTCATGAGCAAAGAAATGAAGAGGAAAAATTAAATATCCTGACAGAGAAGACAAAGGGGAAGTAATCTAACAGTATTGTCACTTTCTTTCCCCTTCCATCTTTTTTTCTCTCCTCCCTAGAGTTAGGAGGTTGGGAGGGTGGAAGAAGAAAGTGTGGAAGTAAAAGGAAGCCACAAAGTACCAAAGATCTACTACAAAACTTTAGAAGTATAAAATATTTCATTATTACCTTAAGGCAGTGGTCCTCAAAGTACATAATTCTGGGAGCCTATCATTCATTTCCTCATGCTGTGGTGACTGTCAACCATAACACTATTTCTTTGCTACTTCATAATTGTAATTTTGCTATCATTATGAATCATCATCTAAATATGTGATATGCCGGATATGGATATCTGATAGGTGGCCCCACAGGGGTCATGACCCACAGGTTGAGAACTGCTGCCTTAAAATGACTCAAGTCCCTCATGTCAAAAGATTTTGTAAACAAACTCTGTAAATAGCTTCTGCATATACTGTCAATAATTCTTAAAGATAACAGAATTCCTTGAATAAGAAAGTTTCAAGAGTGTCAAAAGTGCTAAAAGTTTACTAGTTGATCACTGATTTGCTATTTCTATGCATTCCAAAATTTCCCATGGTGTGAATAAAAGTTCTATATTATTTAATTTTTATGTATTTTAAAATTCCAATTCAAATGCAATATGAAAAGGTAATCACTTTAACCTTTTGTGGTAAAATTATATATTGCCAAAACTATTAAAATATATGTAAATATTTCATTTTTTAAAATGATGAGTTTCAGAATACTATTTGTTAGCATGAAACCTAAGGTCTAACTGAAAGGGTTACTTAAAGTTTTAATGCAGTAGGATATTTCACATACATGGTTTATGTATACCAGCCTTTGTGGTATTACAATAATAACATTAAATGTCAGTTTTAAAAACAAAACAATTTTATTTCACCCCATTGGAGAAGTAACCTGAAGCTCAAATATGCTTCTTCATCTTGTGGAGTTTGGTGAGCGATTCTAATCACTCCAGCAAAGCAATTATCAATAGAAATGCCAATATGAACATTTCAAAGTGTTTTAGGAGGTCAAAAATACAATTTTATTCATTTCTTAGCCATTTAATCATTCTTTCTGTTTAAGAGCTCTGTTATGTTACCCTCAGAGTAAACTGTAATTTTCAGGTAAAATTTTTAGCTTCTTCTTAATGAAGAATTTCCTCTGTGAAAATAAAACCTCCAGCATTGAGAATATTTATAAATAAGCATGGTTTTCTCAAGAGAAAATAAGAATGAGCAACCTCAGATGGAGAAGCATTGTAATGTCTAATAAAGAGTTTTCATTGGTATTATAACATAATTAAGCCTGTACTTACGGAATTGTACAGAAAATGTTAACTTTTAATATCACAAAGACTGTGTATATTATTTATATTAATACACTACAACATCTGAGGTGCACCGTGTGCTGAAATTTAAACACTTAAGAACGAAAGGAAATGGTGCTATGTTAACTCTTTATAAACGAAAACATCACCCAACTCACTTTGCAACTACTGTTTAAAAACAGAGAAGAAAAACAAGCTGAAACATAGGCCCATATGCAAGTGAGTCAAAGGCTTATTTCACTGTTTGCTTAAATTGGCCCACTCTAGGAATGGTGAAAAGCTGACTAAAACAGTTGCTGATGTCACAGTCACTCTACCATAGTTTAGTTCTGTGAGCAATAAAAAACATTCCAGTCATCTTTCCACAGCATAACTACCGCTGCTTGCCCAATGTTCCTGACCCTTACATTTGGGCACATGGTAGGGGTGAGACCTTCTCCATCCTCTTGAAACCATGTGAGGCGATTTGAATTGCTTTACTCTTGGGATGAGAACAGCAACTTCTAGTGCCAGTAAGTGAGTCACTTTACTCTGTCTGCTGGTGCATCAAGTTACAGCAAATGTTCTCACGGCCTACTATCTCACAGACCACTACCAGCAGAAAAACTTAACCATCTGAACAGGATTCGTAACCTTCTCCAAAAATAAACTGTTGTTGAAACAAACCAAAGTACCTCGACCAATATAGTTGTGAAAGTTAGCTTTGATTACCAACCTGACAAGCATCAGTAATCGCCTGGAGAGCCACCATTACTGCACACAGGCATACACATGCGATTACCTGGGTGTTCTCTGGAGACACTACTAACAGATCAACTGAAGTGGAAAGATCTTCTCTAAATGAAGGCAGCTCTACTGTACAAAAAGGAGAATGCTCATTGAGTAAGGAATATTGACTCCTCATGACTGAGGATGCAATGTGAACAGTTTCATCAAGTTCCTGATGTCTTGCCTTCCTCAACTGACTGGAACCTTAGACAGTGAGCCAATAAACTTTAACTGAAGCTGCTTTTGTGACATTATTTTATCACAGTACCTGCTTTCAGATTTTAATGAGTGATATTCAAACTTTTCTCTTTCAGTACTTGTAGAAGTTAAATTTTTAAAATATGAGCAGAAAAAAATCAGGCCATTTTAAAGTTATTTTGTTTGTACATACAAATTTTAAGGGCCAGAATTACACTCTTCAATAAGGTAGACAATATACAAATAAACAAAAGAATCACATTTGATGTGCTAAGATACTTGGATACTATGGTAGACAGATGTGATACTATCAAGATGCTGTCTGTGTAGTACATTGGCTAATTTACCTGGCCACAGAAAACTTACCCTGTAGTGGCTCTAATGAGAGAAGGTGAAGGCCACCATTTCTTCCAAACCTGATGTTCCAGTTTCTTATCACAACCCTTCATTGAGTTATATCATAAACATGGCACATCTTATTTGCATATTTTACATCTAAAAAGAAGTATGTGAAATCTTATGTGTGCAAGAGATATATAAGTAGGGTGAGAATTGCCTGTAAATATTCTTTAAAGAAGAGAAAGGAACATTTCTCTATCCAGGTCTCACGCTGGAAACAAGAGATTCCATATGACATTCAGAATGTCAGAAAATGGCTACAAGCTATGGACACTTCCATAACTGTATAAGTGAAATACATTTCTAAGATTTTTGTTCAAAATCAGACACGCTTTTAAAACTTATGTCTCTCCTTCAGCTTTCCTTGGATCGTTGTATTTACTGCTTTTAAATTTCAAAGATACCCTCTTATATGTACCCAGAATTTTTCTTACATAGTTCTCATACAAATGAATAAAACACATTTTTCTTGAGATGTTATATTTTTAATAACTTAAGGATGAAAGTGGCTGAGCATAAAGTAAACACATCCTTAGGTCTATATTCTTTTGCCATTTCTATTGGATATTATATTTATTTACATTTCAGCTGTCATCCCCTTTCCCCATTTCTCCTCCCTAGAATCTCCTATCCCATTCCTCCTCCTCCTTTTTGCTTTTATACCATTTAAATTACATACAAGTATTCAGGTCAGTTCTAGGATGAGGGAATAGCAATACAATATAGATGCAAATAGTCGAGGAACAAGCAAGGCAATAAACACAAATAGTCAAAGAACAAGTAAGGCAATAAACAAAATTCCATGAACACTCCCATGATCACTGTTTCTAAGGGTTTATCAGCATGACAAAAATACCTGAGCTAAGTTCCATGTCCTAGCCCAAAGTCATTTTCATGTTTGAAGCTTACTTTCTTGTTCTAGCCTAAAATTTAGATTCCTGCCTGAAATTACTTCTTTGTTCAAGCCTAATGTCAGATTCCTGCCTGAAGCCTACATTCTTATTCTATCATAGAAAAAGTAACACAGCACACCTGAAATAGCTGACAGCAAGGACAGTCCTACCACAAGCTTGTTATTCTGGCTCCATATTAATCTGTTGGTTACTTTTTTTCCCCCTTCAACTTACCCTATACCTAAAATAATAGGTTTACTTATACATATAGTGAAGATCAGAAAGAAAATATGAAAGTGAGTTTATCATATAAGTCATTTAATTAACCATAAGATTAAAAGCAATAAAATCTGATTCTAATGAAAAACAGAAAACTGCAGTTTGGTACTGGTAAAGGGGCTAGAAATTGGTAAGAACTCAGAGAAATCTGGAATGTGCCTCATGCCTTAACACATGGCAAAATAAACCTGGTACAGATTTTGAAACTTCCGTCACCCTGGCTAGTTTTCCCAGTGTTGGAAGATGCTATGCAGGCTACCAAGCTACCAGGGCAGGAAAGTAAACATATATATATATATATATATATATATATATATATATATATATATATATATGTGTGTGTGTGTGTGTGTGTGTGTGTGTGTGTGTGTATGTATATATATATGTTTACTTTCCTATATATATATATGTACATATATGTGTATGTATATATATTATAGCTGTCTTCAGATACACCATATACATATATACATATATATGTATATATATATATACATATATATATATATATATATATTACATCTTGAGAAAAAATAGAAAAGATAATCCACATCTATGAACCCTGAAGGCTCCAGTAATGAATGGACTGACAGAACATGGTTACTGATGCAATTGTGCCATAAATATTATAGAAAAAAAATGACCGCATTGTGATTGGACTTAATGCACATGACAGAAGATGAACCCAATACCTGGCACTATTGGTCTAAGAACCTATGGATACATAGGTCATATGCTCTATGGGAGAGGTTACAACTGTTATGATGCTACATGGACATAATATTCGACTCAATAATCTTTTGTTAAGATCAATGCACCTCTCCCATGTCATCTGAGAAACTTCCTCTTACAAAAGATTTTATAGTAGTACCCGCAACTGGCCAAAATATAGAAAATGAGAGAGGAAAGAGTTCTCAGCCTTAAAGGATCATATAACCTAACCTTAAAGCTCAGTGACCATTGCAGAAGAGTGTTTAGAACGAGTATAAAACAGAGAGTCAGTGGAAACATTATGTTATAGACACAGCAAAGAAGCTACACATATGAACTCACAGTGATTGGGCAAAGATGTAGAAACCTGTGCAAGTCCAAGTCAGACCAAAGCCCACAGTGTAGAAAAGAGTCGGGTACTCAATACAACCCCTAGCCACAGAGCTATTGATAATTTTTTGCTGCTGGGAAAGAGTTTTTTTCTTAGAGTTTAGTTCTTGATAATTCAACCACTCTATATTAGGAGACCACATGTCCTAAAATGCTGGAGCAACATAAATTGGTCCTGAAAAATTCCTTGAAAATGACACAAAATTGGGTAAGGAACGGCAGTAGATCTGAAAACAGTTTGGAGATGAAGGTGACTATTAACAAAACATTAAGAAAAATGTCAAAGAAGTAATAAAATATCATAAAAAACAAGCAAGCAACTAATTCAGAAAAACAGTTAATGGCAGTGTATGTTTATACAGAATGTATCTTCATACAGTAATCATTAAATTGTGTTTAAAATTTAATTTTAATCAGAAAATGCTCATGATATGTTAAAATAAAAAGCATAAGTAAAATTGTATGTCATGGAAAGTACCATTTCCAGAATGTGCTGTGAAATCCTGGAGCAAAGACATCAGCTAGACTGTGGGTCAAAACAGGAGGGAAAGAGAGAGAGAAAGGAAGAAAGAAGAGAAAGAAAGAGATAAGGAAGGGAGGGAGGGAGGGACAGAGAGACAGATAAAGAAAGAAAGGAAGGAAGGAAGAGAGAAAGAGAGAGAGAGAAGGGAAGGAAGGGAGAGAGAGAGAGAGAAAGAAAGAAAGAAAGAAAGAAAGAAAGAAAGAAAGAAAGAAAGAAAGAAAGAAAGAAAGAAGTTAAAAAGTCAAGGATCAGGGGAACCGATACATAAGGCATGGACAAGGTTGTAAAAATAATTGTTTCTCTAGTTTTATTCTGTCATGAATTTTCCATGGGGTGTGTGGTGAACAAATGTATAAAAATCTATTTCATCGTTGAAGTGTAATGTGAAGCTCCACAGCCTCTAACTATTCACAAAACCTATAAATAAATTCACCAAGATGCACAGACTTTGGATCTGGATTATTTTGCTGGATGATATTTTTTATTGCAAATTCTTTATAATAAACTTTAAAATAAATTTAAAAAATAAATCTGTGAATGGTGGTGGAAAAAGATGGTTCTGTATTTAAGAGCACCATTTCCTCCTGCAGAGGACCCAGGCTCACTTTCTAGCACCCACTTGGCAACTCACAACCATCTGCAACTTTAGCCCCAGAAGATCTCATGCCTTCTCTTAGTTTCTTTGAGCACCAGGCATATACCTGGGGAACAGAACATGTGTAGACATAAAATGCAAGCAAACAAAAACAACTGAAATCTAAGAAAGTCTATTTGGAAATACAATAATTTTATTTTATTCAAGCAAATGCAAGAAATTCAGAACAGTGGCATGTGGTGGAAAACCCAACTTCACAGCTTTGTAAATAATAAATAAATAAATAAATAAATAAATAAATCAGTCTTATGCAGTCTGGTCTCATGTCCTACATTACTACTTTCTTTGTTCTAGGTACCTCATTAAATCTGCAAGGGAAACTCACAGGCTAAGCCTCAAAAACAGGTTTGCAATGTGGCAATTCTTTATTACCTTTGCTCCCAGTTCAAATTACCATTATTTCTTATTTAGATTCTTGCAACAAACTCCTAACTACGTGAATCATACTTGCTTCACTGTCTTCATCCCTTCATGCAAGCTACCTTCAAAACAGCAACCACAACAGCGGAGTTAAAAGATGCTTTAGTTTGGATACATTTCCCTTAAAGTTTGTGTATTAAAACATTTGTCTCTGGTCCATGTCATGGCAGTATTGGTATATAATGGAAGCTTTAAGAGGCAGAAATTAATGACGCTTTTCGGGTACTTATAGGACATGCCCTTGAAGAGTATAGTGGCTTTCTTACCCTTCTTCTTTCTTTTGTTTTAACTTCCTGGCCATGACAGATTTTTTTTTTCCCCACTATGAACTGCTGCCATGATGTAGTGTTTATATCAAAACAACAGCATCATCAGCTGATCATGGGATGATAGCCATCACAAGAGGAAGCAAAAGTAACCCTCCTTTACAAGTCAATTGTTTCAGTTATCCCATAAAAGATCAGAAAGCTGAGAAAAGTAATCACATGTGTTACTCATCTTCTCAGAACTCCCCAACAATGTTCCATAAGTCACACAGCCTGAAGTTATGGAGAACATACGGCGTGACCCCATCTCCTACAACAACTCCCCAACAATGTTCCATAAGTCATACAGCCTGAAGTTATGGAGAACATACGGCGTGACCCCATCTCCTACAACATTTTGCCTTCTTGGGTTGTAGCTATTATAATAGCTAACTTGCCCTTGCTTAAAAACTCGGCAAGGACACAGCTGTTTTAAAACTTGGTTGCTCCCTCACTCTTGGCAACTTTCCATTTAGAATACACATATAGCTCATCCCTTCATTTAACAGAAGTTAAAATGGATTTGTGGTTTTTTTTTAAACCTTGACATTGGCTGGATATAATTTCCATTTTGTGAAATGAGGAAGACCTAAATAAACAGGTTTGAGATAAATTCAATTGTTCACCAATTCAGTTATAGAGGTGTTCAAAAGATGTCTTAAAACAGAAGGCCTTACCATTTCAGTGACTATTTCCTGATCATGGTACTTAGCCACGTTCCCCAAAACACACACACACACACACACACACACACAATTTCTCACAACCCTCAGCTCCATCTTACGTTCTGCATGTTTAAAGGGTTGAATTATGGTTGTACTCTTTGTATCTGAATATAGTTACAAACGAAAAAAAAAAAAGCTGCGGTTTTTTTTTTTTTTTTTTTTTTTTTTTTTCTGCTGCATCTTCAGTGCCTGAAAAGAACCACGTGGATGAATGATTGAATTCAAGGACATTTTCAAATTTCTAGGTTTTGTGATAATTTATTACTGATTATGATGTCAAGATAAAGACTGAAAAATGAGGAATTTAACATTATTTTGGTTATAAGAAATGAGGTAAAGTGCATACTAGTCTTTATAAATACCACATTACTTACTTAATTTCAAGAAATAATTTTGAAATGATGATAATCTTGATAAATTTATAATTTACTATTGATTTTGCAATTTGTTAAAATGCTGGAAACCCTTTCTATGCCTTTGCTGTAAGTACATATGTTCAACGGTAAGAAGCCTAACAAAGAAAATAAAATTTATTTTTGAAACCAAAGAGCTTATTTTATGTGTATGAATAATATAAAAGCATTTAATACACCTTTACCCTCAAAATACTTCGTTTCTCATATATTTTATACTGCTGACCTGTGATAATGGAGAAAATTGACAGGAAGAGATGAAGACAAATCCCCGTGTGAAAAATGGGCATAACTTCCCCTTAATTTCCCAAGAACTTTATAGAACTCTGAAGAATAAAATTTCACAATTCCAATATTTTAAAACTATAAACTCATGTTTATTTTTAAAATGTCAGAGTAGTCATGTCTTCAACATCAGGCAACCTCTATTTAAGTGTAAATAAGGAGAGCCTGGAGAGATGGCTCAATGGTGAATGTTTTTGCTATCCAAGTGTAAAGACTAAAGTTTCAATCCTTAGAATTCCCATAAATACCAGACATAGAGTGCATGTTCGTAATCACAGAAATCCAACAGGGTGATGGAAAGCTGAGGGAGGAAAATCACCAGAAGCCACCAGTAGGCTAGATCTTGTATGACCTAGCCTGTTTATGTGACATATGCCACAGAAAGAAGGGCATCCAAAGTGGAGAGATGGGAGAGAAGAAGGGGAAAGGGACATGTGACTGAGATGCTGCCTCAAACAATGTAGAATACAAAAACCAAGAGCAGAAGCTGTACTCTGACCTATACACAATTGTTGTTGCAAGAGCACAAACAAATTTGTGTAATTATACAGAGAGTCAGAGACAGAGAGAGACAGTGAGAGATAGAAATAGAGAGATAGAGACACAGAAGCACAGAGACAGAGAGACAGACACAGATAGAAAATGAAGCCACAGATATAGAGATTCTGAGTTTCTTGACCACCAATAGAATATTAATAATGTTTGCTTGAAGGTACAATTACTTTTATCTCTATTTTGCACCTTTCTTTTTATTCAGATATATTAACAGACACTACTACAGTAGTTTCAATATTTTGGGGGAAGTGAATGGAGGAAGCAAAATCATGTCCTAATAACCTTCTGTAAAGATGTCACTTAAATACTATTTTCAAAGTGAAAGTGTGTGCACATACATGAATATGTGCACACAAGGGAAACTTTAAGAGATATAGTTAAAAGAATTTCCACTTTTTACATGGTCAAACACAATCATGATCCCCTTGATTTTGTACTTGGTCTTAATAAACTGTTATTTGTGGAGTACTGAAGCAAATGAACTCTTCATTACTGATGGGGATAATTAGAGGAAAAGAGCTTCAGACTCAAAGACTCAAAATTTTAATGCAGTCTTTTATCAAAGCAGTCACTCCACTTCGTCTTGACAGTTAGCAGCATATGATCTGGTAAACAAATACTTTCACACGGAACAAAAGTGCTATTAAAGGCCAAAACTGTCAACACAAATTCCATTCTTACAAGTGAAAAAAACACATAAACTGTTGATCACCTCTGGTTGTCTTAACTAGCATGGAGGTTGTCATGGAAACATTTCTGCGAAGTTCACAGTGATGAAACACAAACACTTCCAGTCTAATTGCTATTAGGTTTAGCATACCAGAGTTTATTTATGCTCAGTGTGCACTGTGATAAAATGCAGCTGAAATAAAACTTATAATAATCCAACATAACAAAGCCAACATTCCCCTTTTGAAAAGTAAATGAAAATGAAACACAATGGCAGGGTTTTTTTCAAAATCTCATAATGCCCTAATATTCTCAAATACCTATTCTGATACTTTTGTACTCATAGTGCATGAGTTTTGAAAAGATTTTTGTACATTTACTTACATGAGAATTAAAAAAAAAAAACAGTTTATCCATTAAACACAAGACACAAAAATATTAAAATTCAAGTCTCAGCAGAAGTTGAGACTCTTTTATTCTGTTTTTCTGGAAGTGTTATCCACTATCAACAATTACCAAAGAATTGCATCTAATTCTATGAAGACAAAATGTTGTGAACAGTTTGTCCAAAATCTTCTGTTTTCCCTGTGATAGAGGACCTTAAAACCTATTCTGAAGAAAAACAAACATTGCTGACATGTGTACAAAATAATATGCTTGTGGAATCCCAGTAAATGAGTATTTTACTCAATATTTTAATATAAAATATGTCTTTCTAGTCTATATGAAATTATTTACCTTTAAAAATGTTTTGCAAATTGTTATTATTTTAAGTACATGGATATTTGGCCTACATGCATGGCTATGAACCGTAACATGAAATGTCTTCAGAGGCCAGAAACCTGTTTCAGATACTCTGAAACCAGAAATTATAAATGTCTATGAACCGTTCTGTACAATCTTGGAATTAATTCTGGTTCCTCCAGGATAGTTAAGTGTTCTTAACCATTGAGCCTCCTCTTTTCAGCCTCCTATTATAAAATTTTAACTTTGACTAATATATCTGATTTTCCCTTTAATTTTCTTTTGCTACATGGCAATGAAACATAAAACATAATTCAAGACTAGAAAATATTATTATTATTATTATTATTATTATTATTATTATTATTATTATTATTATTACTGGCAAACTAGTTCAGAGGTAAAAGTACCAAGCATATGACAAATTGAATTCAACCCTCAGATGCTACATTGGTAGAAGGATAGAGCTGGCCTTCAAGGATACCTCTCTGACCTCCATGCACATGCTGTGGCATGGGTATACACACAGTAAATATATTTTTTATAAAAAAAAATTATAAACCACCTAACATGTTCTCACAAGTATGATAACTATTAGGTAGAAAAAGAAGAACATGCTAGCTTAAACTGTGGCCAAGTTTAAATTCTAGATAGTAAAAGAAAGCCGTGTTTTATAAAGAAATTATTAAAAGACACAGAGAAAAGCACAGGTACAATTTAATTAGGAAATTCAGCCTGAATAATACTGGTACTCCACAATAAAATAGGGTAGAGATGAGTCTCTGCCAAAAATTTACAGAAAAAGAGAGATGACATAGTTTTGGCGCCATTTCAAGTTAAAGGGTTCATGTTTGAAATCGCCCCACAAACACAAATCTCTGAGTACTGAAATGAAATTTTGTCATATTTTCCTGAGATCACATTTTTTTTTCTTAAATCTCAAGCTACTAGCTAGTCAAAATAAGACACAGCATATGTCAGTGACTCAGGGTTGAACAGATGCTAACTCACTCTCTGTCTGTGATATCATCACTGTATCCAGCAGCAAGTGTGTGTGATTGGGGAGGTGCCCAGACAAGTCTGTGTGCAGTGTATCTGCAATTTCCCACAATGGCAAGCTACACAAACTACATAACAATATAAAACTTCCTCACTAATTCTTAAATATAGGGCTTTCGGCTAAAACTCTTAAAACTGTAGGCTGTGATTTCTCCTAAATATTTGTGTCAACTTTGAGAAGTCTTTTTATTTTTCCTCCCCCCACCCCCCAAGGCTTAGTTAAAATTCCTAAGATGAGTCAGAGGGCTCAAGCCCTTCTTGCTCTCAGATTGAATTAGCATGCATCCTTCTTTCTCTTCTCATTCCAGAAACAAACAAACAAACAAACAAAAATGACAACAACAACAAAATGTTACTGATGTCTTCAACATAATCTGGTAAAAAAGAAGCCATTCTGGCAGCCAGAGATTTAAGGTATTTACAACCAAAGAGGCACAAAAGAGACTTGTTTGGGATCTCACTAAACATACGGAGGATTTGAGAGAGGAAAGAGACTTCGAAGAAAGAAGATACACTAGAGAATATGTTCAGAATGCCAAAATGTGTTGAAAATGCGATGTTGTATTTCAGTGTTAAAAATCCTTTGTCTGCTCAGAGCGCTTTTAGCTAGGTTTTCATCGTCAGTTGGAATTTATTATATTTTTTGAAATTATGTTTAATTATGTGTATTTATGTGGTCTGCCCATTGGTTTGTGCACTCAGTGCAGTTGCTCACAGAAGCTGGGGCTGTCTGATTTGCTAGGCCTGGGATTACAGCCTATTGTTAGCCACCTGGCTTGGGTTCTGGGAACAAAACTCAAGTCTTCTAGACTGCTGAGCTCCACCAGCCTCAGAGAGCATTTACTTAAATTCGAATCTTTTAAAGTATTACAAAAAAAAATATTTACAGAGTCATGTTCAAATAAAATTAAAATAGACATGCACAAGTCTTCTAGATATAAGAAATGAAATATATTTAACCATAAAAATTTAAATACTTTAAGAGTTTCATACATGAATATTGTGTCTGAACCACCCCCATGTCTCCCACTCCCCATTCTAACTCATCCTGTGTCTCTCACTATTCCTTGCAAGAGTTTTCTTAATTATTACATTTATACACACACACACACACACACACACACACACACACAAACACACCCTCACCCTCCTGCGTTCATTTAGTGTTGCTGACATATACACACTTCGAATAATCACTTGGGATTAGATAGTGTATCTGGGGTTCCTTTTTGGAGAAAGTAGATTCTCGTCTTAGTAGCCTTAATTTTCTATAGCCTTTCATTTAGTGGTGGGACCTTGTAAAGTCTCCCCTACACTTGCTGGCATGACAACTCATGTTTTCTTTATTTCATTCTTCTTTAAGCAATTGTGTTTTTGAGAATTGATGGTTGTGCCTAGAAGATGCTATATGAAAGTGGGGTTACTGGCAATGTGTTAGATAAGAAGAAAAACTCCAGAGGCCTTCCCAATTATTCACAGATGTACCCAGCAAAATCCATGTGTATTACTGGGTAGGAACATTAATGTTTATATTCTTGTTATCTCATCTTTAAAAGCAGCAAGCTATGACATCTATAGAGTTCTGGTCATAAGCAATAAATTATTATGATAATCACAAGGGCTGTAGACTCCCGCTAACTGGAGTTAATATAGATGGCTGTTAGCCTCCATGGAGGTGCTATGGATCAAACCAGGTCTCTAGAAAGACCAGCCAGTGCTCTCATCTGCTGAGCTGTCTCTCAGATCAGTAATCACCATATTTCACAGACACTTAACATGCCAGATCAAGTTGAAAATAAGAGAGGAATGAAAGTTTGGGAGAAAGGGAGAAGGTTGAGTAAGGAGTGGAAGAGACAGTGAAAAAAAATAGGAAAATAATTCTGTTATTTTGCAATTTTCTTCAACAATCCAACCATATACTTAAAACTGCCTCTTGATTGCATGCCCAGACCTTGAAGAAATGTAGGGTAAGCCTATGCCCTGGCCAAAACTACCTCAGTGTTTACTGGAAAGGAGATATTTATCAATAAACTAAGTTCTAGTATGAAGCAGATTAAAATCTTTTAGACTTTTGGAAACTCAGAGAAAGGCATCAAGCCAATGGAACCAAATTAACCAATAAGTATTTACATAGTACATGGAATTGTGGGAATCCTGAGTATTCAATCAGAAAAAAAGAATTTAAAGAATTAAAACAAAATTGTGGAATGATTTTAAATGATTCTTAAACTCCTGAGTAAAATAATCGTCACCATCTTTGGACACTTTGTATATTTTTACTACCACTTTTAAAACAAATATGTTCATGAAAATCATTCAAGGGAGAACAATCTAGCCTTATCTTGCTGGGTGTATTAAATATCACAATGATAGCTACAGATAACTATGCTGACTCTGGCCACTTGATGCATTTGCATTAATGTACATTTTTACAGGGAAATCTCATACTCCCTGTAGCCCGAACACATGATGAGATTAAAATATAAGAGAAACACATAAAAGGAAAATCAAATCCAACATGTTTTGACAAACCACCTGCTAGGCACACATGCTATTTGGTAAATCATCCCATAATTCCATGTAAAGGACTTCACCTTTTCATAACGTTCATCCATGTATGTGAACTCACTGAGAGCATGGATTCTGCAGGAACTTAATATAATGTCAAGATAAATTTAATATGAAAATGTGGTGTGTGGTGTTAAACTTAAGTGAATTAGTTTTTGATGAGTTTTAAATATGCCTTCCAAACATTCTTGAACATTAAAAAAAAGCATAAAACCTTTACCAAACATTTTATTTCATGCTATGTATTTTGTTGGTATACAAATCTAAGAAAAGTGACAAATTTGCCCATATGCCAGTTAGAAGTATAGAAATGTGTAATATACAAGTGGTCACTTGGAACTGGAACATGTTAAAAAGAAAAATTTACTAATATATTATAAAATACCAGATTGTAAGTAAATCTGTTGTAAAAATTTTCTAATTAACATATAGGTTATTAAATAAGAGACTAACTTATGAAAGCTTTTCTTTATTGAAATGCTCAATTTAATTTGCTTTAAAACAACATTTTTATTTATATGCAATGTAAGTAGCCACTGACACAAATAACAAACACAAAAATATCTTCCTTTAAACAAAATTTCTAGTGACATGTTAACTTTTTCCTATTGTTAGCTATGCTTTGGTCTTATTCAATATTGGTTTTCCAACTGAAAGTAAATTAAGAATAGGTAAATAAATTTTTGAAAATGCAAGAATTTACAAGTCATAATTGTATAAATTGTACACTGTTAAAATAACATGCAGACAAGTAATTCTGTATTTATGTATAACTTATGAAGCTCATACTACATCTTAGAAATTCTGTGTATTCAAATGTTACCTGAATACAGCATCCAGAGGTCTCAGATCTATGAGGCTTTCATCTGATCCATCAGCTTAGAAAATGTTTATAAAAAAATTTTTAAAATGCAGTGTAAACATTTCAGCCCTGAACCTTCTTTCTAGGCCTTTGAAAGTTCACTTTCAAGTGCAGTGCCTGGCAGTCCACTGAGAATATCTGTGGAAAGCCCCATAGATAGGTAAAACAGAATTTCTGACTCAGGAAATAAAGATCAGCTGAACAGGATTCCCATATGGCAGTCCAGATCAATGGGAAAGCAGGATCAGGAATTTACAGTATCTATCCTACACAGTAGAGCATGAAGGTTGTATTTCATTATTTCATTTCTGGCAATGAAAATCCCAGTGGCAGAGGTAGGAGGGGAGACTATAAGACAAGTAATGAACAGCTGTACTTTACTTTAGGTAGAATTAATACTGCTATTTTGAAAGCATTGATACATTAATTAACGTTTCCACTAAATATTACCCTACATTAAAAATAACACAGTTCTGAAAATGGGTAATACTTAAACAAAATTATGACAGAAATTTCTAGTATTTTGCTTTTTTTTAAATTGGATATTTTATTTCTTTACAATACAGATGTCATTCCCTTTCCCCATTTCCCTTCCCTAGAACCTCCTATCCTATACCTCCTCTTTTTTTATGCTTTTATACCATTTTGATTACATGCATGTATTAAGGTCAGTTTTAGGTTGAGGGTCTAGCAATACAATAGGTGCAAATAGTTGAGGAACAAGCAATAAAATAAGCACAAATAGCCAAAGAAAAAGCAAACCATTAAACCCAATTATGTGAACACACCCATGAACACTGTTTCTAAAGGCTTATCAGGATGACCAAAGAATCTGAGCCTACTTCCCTATCTTAGCCCAAGGCATATTCATGTCTGAAGTCTACTTCCTTGTTCTAGTCTAAAATTTAGACTTCTGTCTGAAATTACTTATTTGTTCTGGTCTAATATTTAGATTCCTGCCTGAGATTACTTCTTTGTTGTAGCCTACAATTTAGATTCCAACCTGAAATTACTTCGTTGTTCTAGTCTAATGTCAAATTCCTGCTTCAAACCTACTTCCTTGTCCTTGGCCAATGTCATATTCCTGTCAAGCAGCCCATTTCCTTGTCCTTGTCCCATGTCAGCTTCTTGCAAAGCAGCCCCAGAGGTCTCCACCTCTCCCCTTTTTTATTTTGTTAACAAGACTGAGCCTGTCTTAGGTCATTTTGAGAAGAATGTCTTCCTTACTTGTCATGGAATATGCATTATCAAAGGCAATGTACTATCTTAAGTTGGTAAGGCTTTGTACAGAATCTTACCCAGCCTTGGCTTGCCAGCCTGTTAATTTCATAACTTTATCTGGGGGTCCATTTTCGGATTTAAGCCATGTATTTTGGTTGTCAACATGCTGATGTTGTTAAAGATAAGCTTTAACATGATGGGCAAGAATAAAAGTATTGCCAGGACAAGAAGGGCTAGCCTGGTCAAGCTATATATGTCATTCCTGAGGTCTGACCAAAATGGAAATACTGACCTCAGGCCATGGATAATTTTATCAGCATTTTCTTCAGCATCAAAGGTCAACAGAGCAGTATTTTTTAAAATTCTTAATCTCACTATGCAAAGTTAACACACCCAGAAAGGTGTTAGGATTATGCTAAATATCCTGCAGGTGTCTTTAAACTTTTTTCTAATTATAATGAAAATCATTGTGAATTTCAAAAGTAACACTACTCCAATAATATTTGTCATGACACTTGGAATGGCTCCTAACTCTTGAACCCTGAACCTGTACCTCCTTCAGATAATTTAAATGGGTTATAGAGCATCATTTGTTGTTCCAGAAACCTATATAAATCCTTTTGTATCCTCAATACATTATTTACATTTTTTGCTAGATGATTAACAAAAATAGTTGTTTTAACTCCTTAAATGTTATTGTCAATGTTATTGCAGAAGCGGTGATGCTAGCAATAGATGGAATTAAAGGTGTTATACCAGCGATAATAAAGCCCACTACCCCCTTGCTTCTGCTTAAAGCCTAACTCACTTCTTCCAGCACTTTCAAGCTTTTTTCAGAGAATCAAGGTTTTCTAATAATCAGGGAAGTGAGACGAAAGCTGGTCGATAGACCCCCATAACAGACATGCCAGGTTTCAACACAGTAATATAATTGGAAATTATACAGTCAATATAACTTAAAATAAATATTGTAGAAGAGCACGCCCCCATAGAAATAGGATTAGGGGTATGGAATAAGGGGTTTTGAGGGGAAATGGGAGAGGAGATAACATTGAAAGGTAAATAAATAAAATATCCAAAAAAAAAAAGAAAACCAAAACAGATAATTGGTCTGGCATTTGTAGTCGAGCAATCAAGAATTTTTGTCAACCATTTATTACAGGGATTTTGTATAATCCTCAAGGACAAATTATTTGTGGAAGAGGTCCATGGAACTTTAAAAAGATTGGTGAGATATTCTATTGCTGAGACAAAGAATGATGCCGAACTGTGAGCTTGCTGAGTGCCCTGACAAGGGTGACTGGTGATTGGACATATGTTCCTGACCCACCTTTGCTTGACTTTATCCCAGATGGGACAAGCTGCCTTGCCTCAAGTTTTAGACCTTGTGGGATAGAGAATGAAAAAGAAAAATTATGTCTCACATTCTTCTTAAAGGTGACCAGCTATTAGGACTTAATCAGGTACTGGTCTAGAAATCAATCCAATATGGGAAATAACAGTCTACTTTTGGAAGACTGGATCTGGACTTTGTCAGACATATTTGGAAGCTAGATGTAACTTGTTATGATGTTAGAATAGCAAGGGATAATGTTGGGACAGGATTTAGATTTCAAACAAAGGTTAGTGCATGTTTTAAGGCTCTTTTAATTATCAAGCTAAAATTAGTTCTGTCTTTTCTACAGCATTTTGTTTTCTGATGAAAAAGTCAGTACACACTAAATGCCCCTCCCCCCCAAAAAAAACAAGAGATCACAAACAAATGTTTGAATGCTTAAACACAATTGCAATGCTATCAGCTCTGATGCTCTAAGTAATACAACAAGTTCAAATTGTCACTGAAAGACCTCTATGAAGGACCCCTGCTCAATATTTCAGTATACCCTTACAGTAGCATTCCCCATGGGTGATGAAGTTTTATTTTCCTCATGTATAACTGTGTAACCTCAGTCTATAAGTTTTCTAACTTCTCAGAGAACACAAATTCCACATTCTACATTAGTTTGTTTTAATATATTGTGTAGTAGAACTACTCAGGTTCTACTACAGTCTTCTCTTGGCATGATGCCGCTTCTACAGCACAGTGCTACAGATACACTGTATACCTAAATGTGATATTCAGAAACTCTTTTCTCTCATTTTAAGTATTACTACAAAGTACAAAACACACAGTAGCTTGGAACAACAGCAAATTACTTCCCATACTGCTGGACTCTGCATTTCTGTAAGTAATATATAGTACAATAAAGATCTGGTAAGGACCCTTCCTGTTCATATCCTCACATAACCAGAGAAATGAAAAAGATTTTTAAGCACTTTAAAAAAAAATAAAGACAAAATTCCACTCATGACTTTACTAGATGTCTAAAGCCTCATTCGGGAATGCCATTATATTAGGGATTCGGGTTTTAACAAAAGAATTTCAGAAGGAAATGGATATTGAACCCAAATATCTGCTTCTCAGCTTCATCATACAAGGAGAAAAATAAATAAGAAACAAAATAACAAAATCCCTCACTCCCTACTTCTCTATAGCATGTCAAGGGTATGTAAAATCTAGGACCTTCTGGTATCCTTTATCTTCTCTTTATCCTTCAATGTGCCATCAAATTCTATTAAATTTATTTAGCAGTTTAAGGATCGACATTTTAAATCTATTTGTAAAATTTAAACTTCAGTCATTCCCTTATCAAATCTGAAACTTCAAAAGAGTTAAACTATGTTTCTTTTGATTTATTTTCCTCATCCCTAAAGTAGAAATAACAATAGAATACTTCTCTCTAGGCTACTATACGGGTTAAGATTAAGTTAATTCCAGTACATAAAAACATATGAAAAGAATGTTACCCACTCTCAGCCTCACTGATACTATTTTTTGTTGCAGCCCAAGCTGCCCCACATTTGGGGGACCAAGTGTCTCGGGCCGTTCTGTCAGTGTTGGAACCCACACTACCAAAAGCCTTGGGGGCTCAATTGTCCTGCACTGTCCCAAGCAGCTCCAGTCCACAGGTTGGGGTTCAGCAAGAGAGAGAGTGAGGATGGACAGGAGGAATGGAGACCAGACAGAGTGTGATTCAATCCCGTTTATTCTTCAGTCTCTCTTCCTAGTCCAAGTCCCAAGTCTTGAGTTCCTAGTCCCTAGTGCTAGTTCCTAGTGCCTCCAAGTTTCAAGTTACTTCTTCCAAGTTCTCTTCCAAGTGCCTGCTACCTAATGCCTAATAACTAACCAAGTTGTACTGTAAGTTGTACTCTTCCAAGTGTCTAATGTCTACTCCAAGTTGTTCTCCTAATGCCTAATTCCTACTCCCAAGTTGTAGTCTCTGAAGTGTCTGATTCTCTGTTCCTAGTGTCTCTCTGAAGTTTCTGATTCTTCTGTCTGCCTCTCGCCTTTTACATGTCTCACATCTAAGCCACGCCTCTAAGTCACACCTTTAATCATGTCCTTAGGTCTTGTCTCTAAATCTGATCTCTAAGTCACGTTCTTAAGTCACACACCTTTAAGTCACACATACCCAAGGGAAAATCCTGGGTATCTAAACCAAGATGTTATCAGAGTGTGCTCAGCTGTTGTAGGCTAATGCAATCAAGTCTCTGGTCAGAGTATATGGCTCAAGATGGCTGCAAAGATGATAGCCGCCTTCTGTTGACTCCCCACAATTTTTAAAACATATTATCTATTTTATTTATTATTATTTGTTCAATTTACAGTCCACTCACTGCCCCCTCTTGTTCACTCCTCACAGAATCCTATCCCCATCCCCCTCCACTTCTCCTCTAAGTGGTTTCACACACACCCCTGTAGAGTATCCCCGGACCATGCTCATTAAGTCTCTGCAAGTTAGGCACATCCTCTCCCACTAACACCTGACAAGGCAGGCCAGCTAGAAGAACATATCCCACATACAGGCAACAGCTTTGGGGATAGGCTCTGCTTCAGGTGTTCCAAACCCACATGAAGGTAAAGCTATACTTCTGGTCTATATGTGCTGGGATTCTCTTTGGTTGGTGTAGTCTCTTTGGTTGGTAGTTCAGTCTATGAGATCCCCAGGGTCTAGGCTGGTTGATTCTGTTGTTTTTTCTGTAGAGTTCCTATCCCTTTAGGGGCCAAAATCCTTCCTCCTATTTTTCCGTAAGAGTCTTGAAGCTCCATCCACTGATCACTGGTAATTTTTAATCGCTCTAACAACACAGTGCTGCATTCTTGCTCATGTGTATTTTATCTGAACACCTTTCTCAATCTGGATAAATAAATTATATGAAACACAATGTAAACCTTTCTCATCACCCAAGTGTTTATATATTACAGATATTTAAGGATTATTACAATTGTTATGTAGAAGCAAAGGCTCCACTGGAAACGTTGAAAACTAAGAGTGATGAGACAAACAGAATTACTTAGCTCACTGAGCTTATCGACAGCCCTCCCATGCTCACATTCTCTTCTCATCCACACTCATCTCCATGAGATTCTGCAATTGACCAAAAGCCAATGAAACCAGCAAAAGATGAAATAAAATTTATGAAACTACAAGTCAGAGATGTGTGTCTTTGTTTATTATCAGTTGCTTATTTCCAGGTTGGTCACAGACAGAACCCTGAGTGGCAAAAGCACAATGACTCACAAGAGATCAGACGGTAGCCTAATGATAAAACAAGCATCACTACTCTCTCTACCCACTTGGTTTGTGGCTCTGTCCAACTGAAGGTACACAGCATCCCAATCATTTGTCACATACTCCATCTCAATTAGAATAGTCAGCAGATTACAGTCATGGTCTAAATTTTGTTAATGGCTAATAGATTAAAAACAGTTTGTATGTACATATATAAACATATGCAGACACATATATGCATGTAATAAACATTAAAGTAAATGGAGATAATACAGAGTTACTCTGTGTGAAGGCACAGTTCCTTATATTTCTCTCATTTTGAGAAATGCGTTTTGATCTCTAAATCTAGGGAAAACTTCCAAGCTCAGTGTGAAGGAATAACTCACTCACCCATGTATCTTCTACACAGAAGATCAAGTGGTATGTAGGATTAGGTTTTTAGCCACCACAAAATTTTTATGGCACATTATCAGAAGTCTTACACTTAAAAATCACTGAATGTCATTTTGATTGATTAAAGGAAGTTTGTAGTCAGTTAAAGGCTAACATGAATTTTTATGAAATTTACAGAACTACAACTAACTTTACATTTATCAATATCAAATTTATTCCTGTGAGTTTTTATTTATTCTAGCCTGTCAAAATCATTCAAAGCTCTATTCTGACTTACTGAAAAAAAAAAAAAGAGATAGTCAAAAATTCTAGGCTAAAATATAACTAGTCATTGACTATACCTGTTTATTCTTAGCTCTATCACACTTTTTTTTTCTATCACTATTTTTGGAAAAAAATGATTAGTAGTATCCATTTAAAATCATACTTGAATGGTGGCAAACTTTATCTAGAAAAAGAATTATGGGTAAGGTAAATATGGCTGGCGTAAATTCTCTATTAACTCATTTGTAATCCAGAATAAGAGTGTTTTAGAGAAGAATCTGTTCCTTTTTGTCATTCTTGTTTAGAAATGTTTCAGAATATCCAACTATGGTGGATCTAAGGAGTAGTAAATGAAGATAACGTAAGAAGAGATATTAGAAAGGCATTAAATTCATCTGCCTAAATCCATGTGTTGGCTTTCTATCTCCCCATTACTATTGCATTAGAGGTGGTTCTGGATGGTGGTTAGGATTTGGTAAGGCCATGAGTTATCCTGATTCCTCTGCTTGGCTTTCTGTACATAAAGATATAGGTAAGATCCCACAAGCCAGAAGAACCTCAAGACACAGTCATGCTCTCTGATCTTGACTGCCCAGCTTTCAAATGCAGGAGAAATCCATGCCTATGAGATAAACGTCTTTTAGTATATGGAAATTAGCTATAATAGCCCATGTCAAAATTATTGACAATCAAATGCCATGGTTTTAATCTCAGTTAAACTAACTAATCTTGATTTAAATAGATCACCAAAGCTCCTGATTCTATAACTGCAAGATCAGAAGTTAAGAAATAATGTTTAGTAGCCCTGTCAATTATCACAATTGCTGTATAATTGTAAAATACAAGACAGAAAGTATTTGTCTGTCCTACTTTGTTTTCTATTGCTATGATAAAATATTATAACTATACGTACCATGGGGAAGAAAGGGTTTATTTGGATTACACTTCCAGATCATAGTCCATCATGAAGCAAAGTCAGGAAGACACCTCAGGTAGGACATGTCCATGGAGGACAGCTGATTTCTTGATCCCATGCCTTACTCGTTTTTTGTTTGTTTGTTTGTTTTTGTTTTGTTTTGTTTTTTTTTTACAACCCATGTCTATCTTCCCTGGAGTGACACATCAGTCAGTAATCAGTGCCCCACCAGCAAGCCCATAGCATAAGTTCATGAAGGTAATTCCTCAATTGGAATTCATCCTTCCCAGATTTGTCTAGGTTTGTGTTCAGTTTACAAGAACTACACACACACACGCACACACATGCACATGCACACTCACACTCACAAACACAAACACACACACATACATATTTTAAGCTGACATGGCATATAAATTTGTGGTAATAAATTACATAAACACATAGGGCAATTCACCCAAAGTTTGTTAACTTGGCAAAACATTTCTGTTGTGGGAGTATAATATTATTCTTTGCAGGTAATATCAGAGGATGAGTTATTTAGTTGTAGGCTCTTCCGGGTAACTCTTCTGAAACATTCTAGGTATGTATTAGAAAATTGATTCAAAACATGAAAATTGTAAAAAAAAAAAAAAAAAAAAAAAAAAAAAAAAAAAATCTGTCTCTAATGAAGGTATTCTCTCAGAGAGCATACGTCTCCAATCAGGTGGTCTCCAAAAGATCCCTTAGCCTGTGGCTTGAGATTTATAATATATTCTATATGGCAAAGTGTGAGTGTTACTGAGAAAGAGGGAACAATTAGTCCTGGGCTTCTGGGCTCTTTTGCAGAACAATCCTTTTCCACACTTCTTGCTTCAGCTCATATCCTGTTTCTTCTACCATAATTTTTAAAAGTAATTAGCTGTATATTTTAATCTGATACACTTTTAATACCTCATTAAATACTACACTTCCTTATACAATCTTCGTATTTTAAAGTTTCCTATTATGAGCTAACTTTTGTCTCAACTTTCTGTAACTTTAGTTTTTATTGTGTTAATTGCTCTTGTAGCTATACTCTTAAAGTACTTATCACTATCACATTGAATGTCATAAATATCTGCTATCATTGAGTTCAATTTCTAATTCTAACACTTTTAATCCCACCCTTTTTTCTCTTTATTCCATTAGGATTTGGGGTGTTTCATTGCTTTTCTTCATGATGACTATTAAGAACACGCTCAGAGGAGATCTAAAAGTAGAGTATATATATATATATATATATATATATATATATATATATATATATATATATATGTGTGTGTGTGTGTGTGTGTGTGTGTGTGTTAGTGTGTGTGTGTTTAATTTTAAAATATATATATATTTTGAAAGGATGGCAATTTTTCTTCTTCAAACTGTTTCTCAAGCTACTCTAGTGTCTATGATATCTCGTACCCTAGATACGAGATATCATAGCTTGGTACAAGTGGGAAAGATAAAATCCACAGATGAATTCTCTTCAGCTGTGTCTAGGATTCACACTACTAGATATTCTCAAAGGGTATCACAAGATAACTTTTCATTGTTCATGCTTTATATGAGCCACGTTCTAGATGAGCATTTTAAATACCATAATCTTAAAAATTATGTAAAGTACAGATTTTAGAGCATACACACCACACACACACACACACACACACACACACACACACAACTTCTCCATACAACAATCAGAAGTGCTTGACTTAGAGGTGTTGTCTTCACTGACATCAAGTTAGGTGCTTTGTCCAAACTCAAAAGAAAAATATCACTTCTTTTGTAAGCTGATATTTAGCTAAAGCATGGAAGCAGACAAAATTAATCAATTGCCATAAAAAGTGTGTTGTTATGCCCATTAAGTAGGATAAGACACAAAACTTATTAGAGCTTACAACATAGATGTGGTTTGGTTTGAAAAGATGTTCATGAGCAATCCATGTTTGAATGAAGACACAAAGGAAGAGTAAAGAAGCAAACCAGAAAGATTGTATATTCTCTACAGTGAGCAGAGAAAAAGCTCCACATAGGCTGTGAGTCTAAACAAAGTTCACCATTTGAGTAGATAAACACTGAATGATGAAGATGAAGGGAGAAAGAGAAGAAAAGACCATGTGTTGTACAACTTTGAAGGCCATGTTAAGAAATCTAGTTTTCACACCTAACCATGGAATGAATGCAATTGCTAGCTGCTGGGAGATGAGGACAGTTTCTTTAATTGTATAATCCCGATAAACTGAACACATTCAAATGTAAGAGCACATGTCTAGAGTATTTGGCCAGTCCAAATTTGTCTTGAATACATTTGTTAAGAAACAAACAAAGAAAGAAAGAAACAAAGAAACAAAGGGAAACGAATGTGAATGGGCAGAGAAGGAACAAAGAATATAAAGAGAAGAAAGTAAAGTATAGTCTTGTCCCTCCCTAAAATGGCAGCCATTACGAAGAGAAGGATGACATGAAAACGAGTATTGTGTGGCCAGCACCCTAGCTGCAATGTTAGAGAACATCCTAACGAGGCTTTAAGTCTGCTTGAGACATTCATTCGCACAGGTTCTCAATGCAGCTGGGCATGTCTGCATTCCAGTAGACACTGATGCAGCAAACACACAGGCACATACACACTGTACAAATGCAAATGGACATGTGAGCATACACACACACACATGCGCGAGCATGCGTGTGCGCACACACATACACACACACACACACACAGATACAAAATAGACAAAGCCACAGAGCATTGTGGAGATGTATTTTAGGGAACTAGCATTGCTTGGAGATGTATTTTAGGGAACTAGTTCAACAGGCCAGGCAAGAGCTTAGATGGCTACCTATAATGAGACAATGATCTTGAAGATGGAGACAACTAAATGGACTGACGTAACTTTGAGGATGTTAATTCGACAGTATTTGATGATTAAGAAGAAAAACATACAACAGAAACAATGTTTATTTTTCATTTTACAGATTTGCACATTTTCAATTAATTAAGAAGATATTTTTATTGACTATTCATTATTTTGGTGTTTTCATGTTTGCAAACATTTCTTGCAGTTGCTCTGTTCATTCAATAATTCTTTCAAGGTGCAAAAGTTTTAGAATATGGCTTAAATAATTTCAAAGAAGCAGATTCTCAGTCCATGAAATCTCTGCCATTAGGTTCATTCTGAAAGCTGGTCCTCTATAACAGTACAGAAACCTAGAGCTAGAAAAACAAAAATTGACCTTAAGAAACAAAGTAGCATTTTACACACAAACCAGAAACTATTAGAATAAATTAGATCCTGGAAGAGATGGGCTTGGTGCACTGTAGGAAAAAAAATCCATTTGCAGACAGTGCAGAAAGCAGGGGTTAAACACAGAAAACTAGAGAAATTGTTTCAAAAGTTGAAATTTTATCTGCAGAAATTAATTAGTTCAAATATGTTACTGTAACAAAGATACAATGATGGGTTCTATATGTCTCAGCCTCTTTCAGAATTAAGCACATCAAAATGATGGTGTTCCTTTGCACTTTACAAAAACAGATACAGGAGAAACTGAGAACACCTGTTGGTGAAATGTGGTCATGGACATTGCCTGTTACATTACTCAGCACTTCCAGGTATAAAATATCTGCCAATCTATATTCTTCAGCACTGAATCTAAAAAAAAAAATTGAAGCTCATTTTCTCAAGAAAAATTCTCATCCTTCCTGTTTCCTTTTTTATCGTTCTGTCAGATCTGTGGGATAAATTCACATGAATGTAGAACAGACAGCTTCATACTGTTCTCATACTGCTTCTTCTTAGAATAGCTTTGCCAATTCATAACTCTTAGCTCTAGGAACAGCGTTTAACCCCACACCATTCTTGGGATTTTATTATTGCTGTTTTAAACATACAGAAATCTTTGCAAGTACTACTAATTTTGGATACTGTGGTTCTGCTGAAGATTTTTGCAAGCACACTGTTCCCTTCCTTATGTGTCTGCATGCGTTTGTGTACATGTTCGCAGATGCTAACATACACGAATATATACAAGTGCATATATGTGCACATGCATGATAAAGTCAATCATGATGTTGCTTTTCTTTCTCCATCACTCTCTATTCCAAAGGCAAAGTCTCTTACTGAACCTGAGGCCCAGAGTCCTGTCATGAATTCTGCAGCACAGGGATTACTGGTGCGTACTGCCACAATTGGCTTTAGCTTTAATATATTTGCAGGAGATGCAATCCCAGGTCCTTGCCCTTGCACAACAAGCATTTTACTCACTGACTCATCCTTCTGCCCCAGTTCTTTATTTCCTTCCTTCAGTGTAATAATTTTATTTTTAACTCTTTTGTTTCTTGACACTATTTCACATTGTATCTTTGTTACTTCTTGCTTTGTCAGCCTTGAACAACACCAATCATTTCTACACAACAAGAGATAACTAGGGAGATTATGTTATCTTCAAAGCTACTAATTCCAATTATTCCAGGAGTTGTTACCATAGCTTAGAATTCCTACTCCAGTTATGGTTCTATCTCTGAAGGATTAATCAATATCTAAAACTATACAATAAGTCTTATGCTGTTTTGACTTTACTTTTTTGTGGTTGGTTGCTTGATTGATTGGCTGGTTGGTTTAGGACAATGTAAGTTGAATTAATTGAATACACACACCTGAGACACATCAAACTTGAGAGTCAAGGGTCAAATTAGTAGTGATTTGAGTGGTTAAATCCGCATGTACCAGTAAAGACCTTCATTTCCTTCAGATGCCCCACAACTATGTTAGGAAATATCCAGAGGATTGCCAAGGTGTTTCTATACATAATTCTAGTTCTACTGGATCCTTCCTATTTTGTTTCTCTGGATGTTGGCCACCTGTAGCCAATGGGCTCTGTGAGACTCAGCAACACCATAGGGTAGCAACAGCATTCTGTTTCTCTAGGTCCCTTCACACTCTATTACTAGTTGTCTAAGTCCCTACTTCAGTTACTTTCCCTGCACCTGATATTTCCCATCTATGATTTCCCCAATTATATTTGTGGTAGACCCTTGAATATAATGACTCAGGTAAGAAGCATAATTCTGCCGTTTCTAATAAGTCCTGCACAGGCTGAATTAGTGACCACCTTTGCTCTCTGTCCTTTTTCCTAGGACTGTAACATCATCTACCTGAAGCTAATAGCAGTCCATCTGAGCAGGTCATAATAGCTGCTTGAATACATACCTATCTGGTTCATGGCCCTCTTTGACCATGGATGGTTCTGTAAACCCAGAACTTCTCTGTTAAGTTGAGTAAACCCCAGGAAGATACAATCACCAAGTAGACCAGCAAAGAGTAACAGCTCACCAGGAACACACCTAGTGAAGAATAACAGCTCACCAGGAACACACCTAGTGAAGAGTAACAGCTCACCAGGAACACACCTAGTGAAGAGTAACAGCTCACCAGGAACACACCTAGTAAAGTTCTCTTGGATTTTTATGAGTGCTACCTTCACTCTACCTTAACCACAACCCTCCCTCTTTGAAAAACCAATGAAAAGCATTGGCTGTTATGTTTAAACTGTCTGCAACCAGATGCAAGGTTTTAGATAGCACCTATTGCAGAAATATTAGCAAAGTAACTGCTACAAAAGAAAGACAAAGAAATCAAAATAATTTTTCTATGTCTAGACAAGTTCCTATATTATCATTTGTGAAAGTTTTAATAGTTGGTGGCTTGAAACAAATACATACGCATACAATTTTTTAGAGTTTTGCGTTTATCTGGAATGCTGTGGACAGTGCCTCTCCTGCTGCAGGGCAAGCATGTATTTCTTTTTCAAAAAGGCTATACTAGGTTTCTGCACATATTGATAGCAGTGTCCTAATAAAGGAAGATCCGATGTGCAAGCACTTATCATGCCTCTACTTGTATCATATTCACTTATAGCCCATTGGCCAAAGCAAGTGACATTCCCGAACCAGAGTCACTGTGGGAAGAGACTTCAGCAAGATCTGGGTAAGTGGGTTTACTGAAAGTTGTTGGTATAGCAGCCTACCATGGTTCTCCCTTTTAGGACTGCTGCTCATAGCCAAAATCTTTCTAATACTTGGCTCATAATATTCCTTAACAAAATGTCTTTCCTATTTTCCTCCATACCTCATCTTTTAGAAAGTCTGAAGTATTTTTGTAAGTGTTCTAAGATCATACTAGTCAACATATCAGTGAATGAATGCTTGTGTAGGATTCAAAAGTATTTTAAAATTTAAAATGCACCATATGCCACGGCAAATGCTCGCTACTAAATTCTTAAAGCTCTTATGGAAGGAATAAAAATTCCTTTGAATATAAGTGCAAAAGCCTTTAAACACATCAGGGCGAGGAGTTCCCCCACCAGGAAGAAACGCATCATTCACTATTGATGTCCCTCAGTAAGGCTCTAGAGGCACTTTGGGTCTGTAATCAATATTGAATGGATTATCATATAAAATGTCCAAAATGTCCAAAGCCTTAAACTTAGAAAAATCACTTTCTTCTGGTCTATATGCCCAGTAATCTGAAAGGCAGAATAGACAATGCCAGAAAGACATCACCCATCTGTAAATGTTAGCGCTAACAACTACTGGAGACAAGGTGAGGCTCTAACAGATACTTCCATGTTATTTCTCTTTACAGATTGTCACCAGTCTTATGGTGCTCTCTGATGACTGCGTGATGAATTTAACAGTCAAAGTAATAATAATGTAGAAGCTTGGGAATTGTACATTGTAAACACACTTTTAGGATCAGGGCTAGTATAGTTTTTGAGCCTCTTTATGCTAATCACCAATTCAAGCTCACGTCGGTGGATTTCTGTAAAAATAAATACCTATCAGAAAAAGTTATGTGCCTCTGTTCAAGACTTAGTTAGGTGGATTTATCAGACTGAGGAAGTTGTACTGACTGGGGCTAGCACAGACTACCACGAAAAGAAAAATAAAGTCCAAACGGTCCTTCTGACTGCAGCAGTGCCAAAGGAAGTGTTATTCTGTGCGAGGTAGCAACATGTTTGAGAAATTTTCGAGCAGGGGAGGCAAATATGGAACTTTACTTATGCACAGAAGACTTTTTTTTATGTTGTTGTTAAATTAGGCCAACAGCAGAGTTATTTTTAGATTACTTACTTCACTTTCTCTTCTTAATGGGCTGGTATACAAAATAGGACAGAAAATGCACCATATGCCACAGCACATGCTCAAATCCTAAATCCTTGAAGCTCTTGTGAAAATAAAAGAACTCTCTCTTAAAATGTGAGATCTGCATTTGAGTAAAACTAAGGGTGTAAGAGGTCTGAGAGCTTTCTATCGCTTAATGGCAAAGCGTGCACATTATTTTTAGGTAATGTTTGAAAACGTCAGGTCAAAATAAGCTGTAAGAAAAGACATTCAGTTAGTATGAATCTGGCTGTGTTGCATTTAGGACTATAAGTAAGCATATAGATCACACAGAGCTCCAGATTTGACGGTGATAGATCAGAATTCCCTAAAGTTACTTACAGGATGTCACTTTTTTTTTTTTTTTTTTTTTTTTTTTTATAAAATCAATATTGTCTCTTCTCTTCAAAAAATTTTAATTTTGTAGAAAGACAAACATTTAAAACTTCCCTTTTGCTTTTCAATGTGTTGTAATCTGATTTAATGGCTGTGACCAAGGTCCAGAAAGGTGAACTGCTATTTGTGACTTACAGTATCAGAACAGACTGTAAAGATGGGGCATAGTGCTACACATCAAAGACATGGGAATTTAACACATACTTTGTAATATAAGGATAAAAGACATACAGATTTGCTAGGTGTTTAAAATCAGTTCAGCAAATATCATTACATAACAAACATTCATTAAGTTCTTTACAATGCCCTGCTTTTATTGAAGCAAACAAATTACATCTCAAAAATAAAAACTGAGAGCTCATTGGCTCAGTGGTGTATCTACCACTGAGGGGTAGCTAACAGTGAAGATAAAGAATACAGAGTGCTTATTCTCTCTCTCTCTCTCTCTCTCTCTCTCTCTCTCTCTCTCTCTCTTCACTCACACATACAGAATATTAAAAATTTTGCCATTTTCTTTTACATTATTTGATTATATTTCTGCTCAGGCTCCACATGTTAAGAATAAAGGCCTATTTTTTGTGTAAAGTTGGAGCAGAAAAAAAAAACATTTTTAAGTATATTTCACCATTCTATGTAACCTAGATTTATCAAAGTAAAAGCAATCCAATATGCTATTCTAAATTATTATAGGCATTTATGGATCTGCGCATTAATTTATCAATAACAGTATAATACTCACCAAGTTGTAATTCACAATAAATAAAATTTAAAGATACCTTGATAGTTAAATGTATGTCATAAAACTGGAAATGCTAATGGGTATATGTATTATTAATTTTGCAAAATGTATTTCTGTGCAAAAATGTTAAACATATTCCAACTCTTACATTATCAACACTCTTAGATAATCCACATTTTATATAATTTTATATATTTATTCACCTTTTAAAAATAATTATATCTGATAGTTGTAAGAATGATATTTAAATTGAATATTAAGCTAAATATGCAAATAATTCAAACTACAGCATATTGCTAAAAGAAAAAAATAATAACAAGTTCAAACAGCTGAGACCATAAAGCATAAATAAATGGCTGCTTTTGAAAGACAGGAGCCTTTAAAGAGAGAAGGAGTGGATACATCTGTACACACTCACACAGAATGTTTGGCTAGAACGCAAAAATAAGAGTGGACACATCTGTATATGCTCACACAGGAGGCTTGGCTAGGAAGCAAAAGTTCATGTCTAAATCCCGATTGAGAAACTTTTGAAGATCAAGTCAAATAATTCTAAACTAACTATCCCTGAAGTTAACAACAAAACTAAAGCATCACCAGATTTTATTGGACATTCAGCCAGCATTATATTTTAGTCAACTAAAAGCAGTGGTGCAATTTTTTTTTTTTAAGCAAGGAACAAACTCTGCTAATATTCTTAACAGGTATAGTGGACCTGGATCATGTCTAAGCAATTTATTCTCACCTTTCATGAGTTGCAAAATTAATGTAAATTAATTAACACTTATCATCACTATCTCTTAAATTCAAGAAAGCACAATGGAACCAAACCCCAAGTTCCTACATTTTATGAACAGGTTATTTGTAAGGCTGGACTGGATCTTGAAAATAATTACAAAATGCTTGTGTTAGCACAAATTCAGTTATTCCCAATCAAGAAGTGTTTCCAGTGTGACAATACTGTGTAAGAAGAGCTCCTACCCCACACAGTAACCATGTTTGAGCATATGCTTCTCATTGTACATTCACTAACATATGTTACATTTATTTACAACTCCAGTGAGCTAAAGAATATGTATTACTTGCCAAACCTTTCTTCCACTGAGCACATGTCTCCTCAGCAAATAATTTTTTTTCAGAGAAATAAAAAGAGGAATCTTGCTTCATTGACTATATCATTCCTTACATTTTCTTGGTATCACAGAGCAAGGAATACACAAGAGCAGAAAGGATTTTTTGGTTGGTTGGTTGGTTTGGTTTTTACTGGTGATTTTGTTTATTTACATTTCAAATGTTACCTCCCTTTCCAGTTTCCCCTCCACAAACCCCCTACCCCAATATCCCCCTCTGCTTCTATGAGGATGCTCCCCATCCACCTACCCACTCCAGCATTACCGCCTTAGCATTCCTCTATGCTGGGCATCAAGTCTTCACAGGACCAAGGACCTCCCCTCCCACTGATGCCAGATAAGGCCATCCTCTGCTAAATATGCAGCTGGAGCCATTGGGGGTTCCATGTGCACTCTTTGGTTGGTGGTTTAGTCCCTGGAAGCTCTGGGGATTCTGGTTGCTTAATATTGTTGTTATTACTATGGTGTAGCAAAGGGAAATGCCTGATGTCTTCAATACAACTTTAATAAAGCCAACATGTGACATGTCAGCCAATAGAATATAAAGGACATTGTATTGCAGTCCAGACATTGCTCTGTAAAGAGCTCACAATACAACATAAAATATCCAGGCTACTGAACACAAGGAAGAGGACTCCAATTTCAGATGAAGCATGCTATTGACTTTATTAAACAAAAAAGAAAACACAAGACTTTACTTCATTTCAGATCCAAACACAAAACAAATATAGGCAGTGCAAGGAAGAGATCTGGGTAGGAGAGGGGAGGAGAGGGGAAAGAGGAGCAGAAGCAAGAATGGGGGTGGGGGGAGAGACAGGAAAGGAGCCCAGAGGGCCAGGAGAAGGAATGGAAATATGTAGCAGTGTAGGGTGGCAGGGGGCGGGGGGCAAGGGGAACTTCTAGAAAATCTCAGCGACCTGGGATGTGAAAGGTTCCCAGGACTCACCAGGGATGACCTTAGCCAAAATGCCCAACAGTGGGAGATGGAGCCTGAAGAGACCACCTCTAAGAGATAGACATGGCCCTTAGTTGAAGCATGGCATGGGGCCACCCACCAATCTTCAAAATTTTAAGCCAGAACTGTTCCTGTCTAAAGGAAATGCAGGGACAAAAATGGAGCAGAGACTGAAAGAAAGGCTATCCAGAGACCAACCTAACTTGAGATCCATTCCTTGTGCAGGCATGAAACCCAGACACTATTACTGATACCATGTTGTACTTGCAGACAGGTACCTAGCACTGCTGTACTCTGAAAGGCTCTACCAGCAACTGCCTGAGACAGATGGAGATACTTATAGCTAACCATTGGTCTGAGGTCTGAGGTCCCTATGGAAGAGTTAGGGTTAGAAAAAGCACAGAAGGAACAGAAGATACTGCAACCCCATAAAAAGAACAACGGTATCAACTAACCCAGATCCCCCAGAGCTTCCAAAAACTAAGACACCAACCAAAGAGCATCGATGGGCTGATATTGTTTGGCTTCAGTGGGAAAAGATGCTCTTAATCCTGTGGAAACTTAACACCCCAGGGAAGGGGAATGTTGGTGGGGAAGTGATATAGGATTGGATTGGGGGAGCACCCTCTCAAAAGCAAAGGGGAGGGAAGTCCAGGAAGGGGGTGGGACATTTGGAATGTAAATAAATAAAATAATTTTTAAAAAATAACAAAACAAAACAAACTAAGAAACAAAACAAAACAGGCTTCCCTAACATAAAGCATAGTAAAGAGACAATTACTACCATAGCTACAAGTTAGAAGAAAGCTTTCAGATCAGAACAGGACTTACAATAACAACCAAAATCACAAGAGACATAAATAGCATGAAATCCTTCTATCTAAACCCACTAATGGAATGCTAGGCATATACTAACAGGAGTCAAAACAATATCCAAAAATGATACTTTTATTACTTAATAATTTTACAGAAAATATTTGCCCCAAAATTTTTCATTTTGTGATGATTTATTTATTACTCTAAAATCACCGTCTTTAAAAGCAAATCGACGTTGAAGGCTTTTGATAGATCCTTAAAAGAAAATGCTGGAAAACTGAAATACTCTTAAAGCAAAATAGGGCAACGTCTAGTTTTGCCACATCTAATAGCCTCAGAGAACTTCATAAATAAACAATTGTAACATCACTCGCCAATACCACAAACAAAACACAAGATTAATTTTTAAGTTTCATGTTTCAAGTTTCTAAGAATATATTGGTTTGGGTAGAGATGATATTTGACTTTTGAGCATATCCATGAAATTATATTTTCCTCCAAAGAATACTCCTGTATCAGCTGTTCATAAGTGACAAAAGCAAGACCATGATACCTCTGCCTCAGGTAATTGTTTTCCTTCCTTACAGCTGCACATCACTCCCTGGGTCACAAGGAAACCCTTTTAACAGAAAGAGTTACCTCATAAGCTTAGCATTATAGTTTGTAAAATGAAAAACATACAAAACAAAAGAAAATTTATTTTTGAAAATAGGAAATTCAAACAATCTTACAGGAAAGGTGGAGAAGCTGGAAAGGGAATTTTAAATGCACATAGGCAACTGAATTGTGGCAGCTACTGTGCAAGATCACGGCACACACTAATTTAAAGGAAAGTTCTGCAGTATGTTTTTCCATATATGCTATGTAGATTTTACACATTTATATTTTAGGTTAAGAAATTGAATATCATGTCTATAGTAATATGATCAGATATGGCTAAGCCTAGGATTTGCTCCCCATCTGATTCCAGGCTCTCAGTATTGTTAGGTTCACATCTCTATTCACACATAACCCAGAAAGGCTTTTAACATGCTGCAAAGACAAAGGAAGCAATAGAAGACATCCAGGTAGACAACATTCTGAAAATGCAGATGTGTAGTTCATGAGGAGCAGTGTGGAATAGCCAGAGGAAACAATATGAACTACGGAAAAAGATAACTCTGGATTCTGGGGTTTGCTAACTATATAATGGTGAAGAAAGAGAAATTTATTTTCTTCTCTTCCAAAAGCATATGATATATCTTGTTTAATTTTTTCTTTAAAAATGTATACAGCCATCCAAGTAGAAACATAAAAGCCATATTATCTGTAAAATGTTTACAAATATGAACAGTTAATATTTCTAGTCAAATGCTCACAGACATATCATTTCAGAGTTGCATGTATGTATCTGACTTCACCAATAAACAGGTCAATGAATTAATCTTTTTTTAAATTCATATCCTTTGTTTTGCTGGGTGGGACAAAGGGAGTGTTTTGAAAGTGATGCATTAACCAACTGGTTATAGCTCTTGCATATAAAATTCAAGGAAGTAAATTAAATTTAAACACTAATATTGCAACCCAATTTTCTATCAATTTTGAATAACTAGTTAATTATATTAAAAACAGTTATTTTCAGTGGAAAAAAATGAATTCCCAATTTTAACCTAGCAAACAAACTTGAAAAAATTTTTTTAAACTTCAAATGTATTTTATTCAAAATACTTAGTGAAATTTTCAGAAAAAAATCTCAAATGTTCATTTCATTTTTATATAGCTTTAAATCAAGCACTATGCTAATTCATTCATCATGGACACAGTGACTTTGAAAAAAATAAAACATTGCCTTCAGTTCTGGGAGATTATTTTATAGAAACTGGCACAAAGTAAAATGTTCCACCTTTAACCACACTGACAGCATAACTATCTTTGTCTCAGTCTCTCTCATCTCTGCTTCCAACTCTGTCCTACTTAAAGAACTCTAGTAATATCCCTTTCTTTATGTAATTTGTTCTCTATACGTGAACTTGCATGTTTCTGTTCTATTCAACTGAGAAAATGAAAACCAGAAAATCCAAATCAGACTTGGTAATCAGCCTTATAACAGTTTCTCCCGAATTATTCTTGTGAACAGCAAAAATATCACAGTGAAATTTTTGACTTACTTAAATTGTAGCCAAGACAATTCCTCAATAGCACTGGGTTTAAAATTTTAGAAGCATATCATGTTCAACTGTATTAGAGCTTTTTTTGTTGAATAAATGTTGTTATATCCTAGCAACAAAAGATGATTGATGCCTGCAATAGTATATTTAGCTTGGTATGACATAATTTACTTAGGTATTGTATTATTTTGGATTTCTATCGCTTCAATGCAACACTATAAATAAAAACCTGCTTGGGGAAGAAGGGGTTTATTTGGCTTATGCCTCTATATCATAGTCCATCGCTGAAGGAAGTCAGAATTGGAACTCAGAAACAAGGAAGGAACCAGAGGCAGAAGCTGATGCAGAGGACCTGGAGGAATGCATTTACTGGCTTTTCCCCAAGGCTTGCTCAACCGGCTTCCTTATAGATCCAGGACCACCAGCCCAAAGATGGCACCAAGTACAATGGGCTCAGCCCACCCCCATCAATCACCATTTAAAAAACATATATCCTATAGGCTCAACTACAGCCAGTTCTTACAGAGGCATTTTCTTGATTGCAGTTTTCTCCTCTCAGATGACTTTGGTTTATGTCAGGATAACATAAAAATAGCCAGGACAGATGTTTTGCATGAGGGCACAATGATCATATCAGAAAAAGCATTAAATTTACTTTTATGTTTACTACTATATATTAATTTAGGTTAATATATAGTACTACTTATATTAACGTGTAGTATTAATACATAGCAGTATTAAATCGCTCTTATATAATTAATCTAGATTAATTAAGAATTATGTAATGTGACTTTGTCTTCTTGATAGGAAGTGTGATTTCAAAAAAGAAAAAAACAGTGTGCTCCTTGTACAATCAGGGCTGCCGAAGAAACGTATGGATCAATAGTTTTCAATCCACTCTTTCTTCTCCTTCTCCATCAAGCAGTTGTATTTCCCTTAACCTCTGGTAATATTTTCAGAGAAAGAAAAAGAAGCAAAAGAGACTCAAGGGCAAGAGCATCATGATGCATTAGCCATGGATGTCTCAGCAACCCTCACACCTGGCTGCATTAGGTCTTTGGCACTTTGGGCTTTTTAGGTCACGCTGTAAGTAATGCACTGAAACCACAGCCTTGTCTGCATTCTCTCATGCAGCCAGGCCCTGACTCATAAATATTTCATTTATTTTCTTAAATCTAAAAATGATTAGCCTGATTTTTCCATAAATGCTTTTACTTAAAATTTCTTCTCATTTCAAAACCCATTCTGACTAAAACTTTGGTCAAATATCATGTATACTATCATAAAACCAACTTCAAGCCATACATAGGGTGGTGTCACGTGCCTTCAATCCCAGTACTCAGAAGGCATAGGCAGGCTAGCCTTGTCTAGAAAGTGAGTTCCAGGACAGCCAGAGATACACAGAAAAATCTTGTCTCAAAAAGCAAATAAGAAAACACACAAACAAACAAAGTTCATTTCATACAATGGCAACCACCTGGGCCAAAATTTAAATTAAAAATTTAAGTATGAAAACAATAATAAAATTCATCTCTGGCATAAGTTATTTCATAGGGAATTGAAATATTTCAAGACTAAATTGTTTTATAAGCCTCAACACAACAAAGAATGGAGTTGACATAAGAAGACCTAGGACAAAGGAATTCATAACGAGTTCAAAGGGCAGGACAGGGGAAGTGACTAAGTAGTTAGCTGGAAGCCAAAAGCCACAATTTATTTATTTAAGATGTTGAACGGTAAATACATATATGCATATATACATACATACATAAGTTTAAGAATTGAAAATAATGTTTATCTTAATTGCTAACACTCTAGGGTGTGTTGTTTTTAGGTCACACCTTCTTGTTAAAGTGAGGTGTGTGAAATGTTGGGGATGTGAAGTAAAGACTGAAAGAAGAAGAAAGGTGGAGGAAGAAAAGAGGAGAAAGTATCCCATCACCCACTACCTAGCTAAATGCTGTAGAAGAAAGAATATGAAGGAAAATGACCTTCTGTTTCTTGTGACCTCTCTTTACATCCTCCATGACCTTAAGCTGAAATGGATGACATCCAAATATTAGAACAAATTCTGCAGAATAAAGCACAAGAAATGCCAGGACACATAAACAGTGCACACATAGGTGGAAATCTTTCTTACCTAAAAGCTAAGCAGTATATGTTAACCAAGGGACCATCCTGGTGAGACCAGCTTTCAGACAACTCAGTCCAGCCACAGGCTTCCCTCATGTCATGTTTCCTGTATCCAGAGCCTACCTAAGTTCCGCTTTACATGTGAGGATTTCTAGGCTGTGTTGGGATTCTTCTTAATATTTCTACCGACTTCAGGATGCTCCTGACATTTTGTTGTATACCAACCTTTGGAAGAACGGTAATACATTCTCCTTGATTCGATGTCTAAACCTCTAATGACTCAACAAGTTGTATGTTATTAAAATACATATTGTGATATTAATTATGCCTGGTCATATAAAACTACTGTCAGGCTGATAACTTCTCTTCTCTAAAGAATATGTAAAATCCACTTACTTGTGATTCAAGTAAATTGAAAAGAAATGACTATTTTATGAGCTTATGAAACAATTGTTGAATGTCCATGATTATTTTAAAGTTTTTATTTCAAGCAAATAAATTGAAATGTGTTGTGGGTCTTAGAAATACATTATATTTACTGCCAAAAAGTCTATGTGTGGGTAGCACAATCTAGTCCTTTGTTAAGCTGGATCATTGCATGACTTTGAATAATCTATAAGGCAAGCATGGATCTTATAGAGTTGAATAAAAAAAATAAGGAATGTCTCTATTTTATGAAACAATTTTAATCTAACATTAAATTAAAATGTCCATAAAGAAAACTTAGAGGCACACAAGTACATTCATACATTTCAATATTATTCACCTCTACTTACATTTAGTACAATGGATAATTTCAACAGAGATGGTGGGTTTGAATTGTCTTAAAACAACAACTATCTAGCCCTTTACAAAAAGGGTATGCTGAACCCTGCTACTTACAATAGCTTGTGATAAAACACTACACTCAAGAAGCTTTAATATTTCATTTATTGAAATTATGCATTACTAAAAGTAAAATTATAATCCTTTAACATTGAAAGGACAAATGAGGAAAAAGCAGAAAGATTAGACTTTCTTTGGGAATACTCAATCTCAGAAATGACTCATGTGAAAAAAAAATATGATGGAAACAATGCTCGCTGCTGTGGAACACACTCTGAGTGGACTGGAGGAGATCCCAAAAATTTCTAAGGGCATTTTCTTATCTATTTAGCTATGGGAAAATACTCCAGAGGAGCTACGCCTTCAATTTGGTGACAATGTCAATTATCAATAGATAACAGAAAAGAAACCTCTTGAATCCTGGATGGGTTTAACCTTTTAAACTAGAAAATAAAATTATGGGATGAAGTAAAGTCTCAGGTATAATTAAGAAGAAAATCAAAGATCAAGAAGAATACAGGTCCCTTTAAAGGCAAGTGTATAGAACCAAAAGATCAGAGTTTTAATACACTTGGTAGAAAGCCCAAAAGTGTTATCACTGAGCCACAGTTAATAATCTTGAAATTGAAAATGGAACAGCCAAGTACACAGGGGCAAAGCATTTTATTTTTAAGATTAAAAGATTATAGAAAATAAAGATCAGTGATCTCAACATTATCGTCAACAAAATTCCAGATCAGGTTATTAAGCAGACAGTTTGTGAGTTAGATAGATAGATAAATGATAGATAGAAGATAGATAGATAGATAGATAGATAGATAGATAGATAGATAAACAATCTGGCACTGATTTGTCCAAAATAAGCTGTTTGCTTTTGATACTGTCAATGTTACTCAGTAAGTGGATCGGGAAAATGCCTTAGCTGCAGGGTATCTGAACCAAGAAAATATGGAGAAATTCTCTCACGGCCAACTTGGACCTAAGCCATTCCTATTTGTTTAACTTTGAAATTTTTTCTCAGCATCTGGGCTAAGAGGTTCTTTTCCATGGACTTCTCCTATTTCTGCATATGTTGTAAGCAGCAACTTGTGCCTCTTTCAATGTGCATTAACTGCCCATGGCTACTTAAACAAGAGTCTCAGAATATGGAGAAGCTGCCTCCTGGAACAGTGGACAGGCTATCTTATCATCAGTCATGAAGGGTTAACTTTCCTAAATGGAAGTTTTCTCTCTGTGAAGAATCTCCCGAAGTGTGCGACATTAGTAAAGTCACAGGCTCCATTCTTGGGCACTTTCTGCCAGTGTTTTTAAAAACTAATTAAATAAAATATAATAAATTAATAAAGGTTATCGGTCGCACAATTGCTGACAGAAAAAAATAGTCAGAAACTCTTTAAACAGTTGATAGGTGACAGCATGTAAGACTGGGTGAAAGAGTTACAAATTTCCTCAATGTGCAAATCACCTAAAAACTAATGTTTCCCATTCTATACAAACTAAAATTTATGTAAAATAAATGACAAGAAAATTAACAAAAGAAATGTTTGCTAACAAATGTTGGTTACAGCCTATATACACTTTGCTGTTCACACCTGAATACATGTTAACAAGGAGCTTCAACAAATATGAATTTTTAAAAATATGCATTATTTTGGCACACAGAGAATACTAAAGAAAATTAACGTCTTTAGGACAAGAAAGAAAAAATATTATAAAAAATAACTCCAGTTATGCAAAAAGTGGTCAGTATGTATTACGCTGTGCGAAGGCACAAAGGTGAAGGGGAGACTAACTGATTAACTCTGACTGACTCCATCCAAGGTAAGGAAGAACATTGCAGAAATTAAAGCATTATGCACATTTGGACATTGTGACGGTGCATCTTTTTTTATTGACAGAAATGCTTGGAATCCACTCCCTGAACCTACATGAGGTAATTTTGACAGAAGCAAATACAAGGGACAAGTCCCCACTCTGTCCCTGTCTGTAGCAATCTTGGTTCCCTAGGTTCTTTCTCATTTCACCTTAGCCCCCTCAAACTGACAATTTTTTTCTTAAAAGCTTCTCTGGGCATTCCCTTTGTATACATATCACCCATTCCCTTAGACAATTAGACACTTTCAGATAATTGTCCAAGCTACATTTCTATTAGGCTTGAAATGGGATTAGAGAATTAATTTAATTTTACTGTTTCAAAGATCTCTTTCTACTCTAGGATTGTTGTGTTCTTCTTACTAAAATTTCCATGAGTGTATACATGGTTGAAATAAAATACACCCATGACGGAGAGATAAATAAACAATTAAATATTGTAAAATAGTTGATAATGAGCCTCTTTCTTTTGGAAGAAATATTACATGAGTAGACCTCATCTATTTCAATCAAACAAAAGATGCCAAGGGCTGAAAAGGCATTAAAAAATAAACACCTATGGGAACAGGGAGATTTTTTTTTAAATGAGAATAAGAGGGAGAAACTGGTGATAGAGGTAGGGATAGAAAGGGCTTCAGCAAAACCCTAAGGTTAATTGTAGATATTGTTTGTTAAACCGGAAAGAGCCTTTTCTTCATAACCAAGAAAAAGGTACATATGGGTTAGACTGTGTGTGTGTGTGTGTGTGTGTGTGTGTGTGTGTGTGTGTGTGTGTATTAATCATGTACTTATGTTTAAAATTTGGCTTTGTTTAGCTGATGAAGTTTTTCTTTTCAGAACAGTTACATGGGTATTAAAGAGAATAGATGATGTGAAATCTAATGCCACTTAGGCTTGAGAAAGTGATTTACCTTTTACCTGCTTGTAGAATAGTCTGAGAAATATACATGCAGTGCTACCACAGCTTAATGTTATTGAACATTAAGCTGTCTGAAAGGGAAATAATAAAAGCATAAGCTGATTTTATTGCACCGATTTGTTCACTGTGAGTGTACCCAAGCAAGCACCTTGCCACGGCACATGTGTGTGTATGTGTATGTGTGTGTGTGTGTATGTGTGTGTGTGTGTGTGTGTGTGTGTGTGTGTGTGTGTATGTGTGTGAAAATCAGAGGACAGCTTCTACTGATGCATTCTCTCCTCTCTTCACTTTATTTTAGATGTATTTATTTAATGAACAGGAGTGTTTTGCTATATTAAGTGTATGTGAACCATGTGCATGTCTGTTGTCTGCTGAGGCAAGAGAGTATCAGATTCCCTGGGGCTGGAATTACAGACAGTTGTGAGCCACTACATGGATGATGGGTATCAAATTTAGGTCCTCTAGAAGGCAGTCAGTATTCAAATATTTAAGCAAAACAAAATCCAACAGTGTAGCTCCAAACCTGTTAGTGTTTGACATCTAGGACTCATGATCTTCTGGGTTCCCAAGTACCTAGGCAACTCCAGTTTTCTGGCTTTTCAACTGTCAACACACACACACACACACACACACACACACACACACACACACAAACACACACACACCCCTTGTCTGGTATGCTCAAATAATTATATTTCACATTTACTGCAGACCTTGGTAGTCATCCCAGTCCTGGAATCACCAAGAACCAAGGAATCTACACTGCAATTCACTGTACCTTCAAAGTGCCAAGTCTTATCTGCTACCTAAGCCCTCTATGAATTCAAAACCAGTACCACACAGGAGACTCTTAACCCTTGTCAAGTTCAACTTCCGGCTTTAGCTATAGCCTTGGACCCCTCTAGACCACAGTTACTATGTGTTAACACAGGGAGACAGTCTCCCCGGAAGATTTCACCTCAATGATGCTTATTAATTAATTAATTAATTAATACTTATTAATCAAAGTTGAGTATTTAGCAGTAGCTGACCAGTATCTATGTTCTCAGTGGAACACAAATTTCATTTTGTGTCCTTAATAGAAAATATGACTCAGACAGCCCCCCCCCAAAAGAGTCCTTGCTGCCTCTGAAACTTCACTAGCCAGATCTGCATTGTGTTCAGTTCTTTTGACATCCTTATCTTTCAGGCTACCACAAAACAGGCCTTTAAGCTCCAAGCATTCAAGGACTTTTCCAGCCCAACATTCCAAATGCTTATACTCAGGTCCACCAAGCTAACAGCCCATTTTCTGGCACCAACCTGTGTTTTTTGCTTGTTTTCTTTTGCTGTGATAAACACCATGGCAAAATGTAAGAGGAGAGGAAAAGGTTTATTTGGGTTACAGGTCACAGTCCATCAAGGAAAGCAGAACTTGGAGACAGGTACTGAAGGAAAGACTGTGGAAATGCTGCTTACTGGATTGCTCCTTCTAGTTCACGCAGATAATTTTCCCAGTCTGGACCCACATGTCCAGACATGGAACAGCCCACCATAAGCTTGGCCCTGCTACATCAGTTAGAAATAAAGAAAATGTCCTGTAGGTGTGTCCATGGATTAAATGTGGAAGCAATAACAAAATGAAGTCTCTTTCCAGGTATATTTAGGTTTGTATCAAAATATCGAAAATGAAACAGCACCGGGCAAGAAGTAAATGTGTTCTATATGGCCCTAAATAAATGATAGGAGAGGTCAGAAGACAACTTTTAGGTCTCTACCCTGTGAGTCTTAGGGACCAAACTCATGCCATCAGGCCTTGACAAAAACATCTTTAGCCCTGAGATATCTGAACAGCATGCCTACTTTTAAATTTTTTTTAAAGGCAAAGTTTATCAAAAACATTTCCAGCTATTTTTGTATCAGTACTATCAACAGCCAAATATGACTCAACAGAGGACCAGGGCAAAGTTGTGAGTAAACCCACGTAGAATGTGAGGTTTCCGACCTTCAGAGAAGAGAATGTTAGGCGGCTGTGGATGTTTCTTGGTCCTAGTGTGATAACCTCCACGTTCACCATGCCCTCCTTGTTTCAGAATTCTGGCTAAAGAAGATGAGGGTTCATTTTCTCTGGGAAAAGGAGTGATCTAAAGACACCTCATAGACACAACATCTTGGAAAAAAAGAGCCTTCCATTTTAATTCGATTGTTAGGTTTCCTGCTATACAGCAGGAGAAAAGCAACGGTGGCGATTTTTGTTGGCACTGTTTCTATTTTCCAATCCATCTCTTTCTTCTTTCATTCTTAAGTGTAGATTTATGTGGTAGTGAGTAGAGAACATTTTGTAGCTTCAGACTTGAATCCATATGTTCCCTAAGATGCTTTAGTGGGAAGTAATCTGAAAGCTAATCCAATTTCTTCTTTCTTTTTTTAATTTTGGAGGAAGTGTCATCTAAAAATCTCAGAACAATAATAGATACATCAAATAGAAATGCAGGTCTCTTGATGTTTAACATGGGGATCTCTATAGTAAGGCAAGCTGGATACTTTTTTTTTTTTTTTTTTTTTTTTTGGTTTTTCGAAACAGGGTTTCTCTGTGTAGCCCTGGCTGTCCTTGAACTCACTCTGTAGACCAAGCTGGCCTGGAACTCAGAAATCCACCTGCCTCTGCCTCCTAAGTGCTGGGATTAAAGGTGTGCACCACCACTGCCCCGCAAGCTGGCTATTTTTATTATCTGGCATAGCAATTAAACTGTTTTCAAAACTTTCAGCTCACTCTGATATGCAAAATAGTCATGAGAACATCCTTGAATGCAATGTTTCTTGGCTCCAATGAAGAGAATATATTGGCAAAGAGAATAATCAGAGAGAGCCACAGAAAGCACTGAGTACTAAAGGAGTTCTGCAGGGCTTTATAGCTGTAAGAAAGCATCTGTGTGGCACTACACGGATGGTTGTATCTCTCATTTATGTTTCAGTAGCCACAGGCAATTTCAACAAACCACGTGAGGTTTTAAGTTTGGAGACATGGACTTGTCATTAAAGTATAAATCTCCAATTTGCTCTGTTTAGGGTAGAAAGATGTGTGTATAGATTAACATATATACAGATATAGGCATGTATGTATGTATGTAGAGATAAATGGATGAACAGATAGAGGAATTTGTAAATGTATGATGTCTCCCACTATAAAGATGTAATTTTATATATAAAATAATCTTGATTTTTCAGATTTTTCTCTATACGTCAGCAATAAGTCCCAGAGACACCTGGATTACCCACACAATATTGACAATGTAACCATTATAAACAAGTGTACATATTCCTGATACTATTGTTAAGATATAAAGCAAAATATGCCAGTTTAACTTGTGTTTAAAAGATTTATGTGAAATACTCACCTATTGAGAGTTTGTTGTCTAAATCCACAAATATTCTCTCACAATTTTCAACAGTAAAATATATAATTGTTTCTAAAGAATAAAAATGAGGGAAAGAGAGGCAGGAGGGTTGCTATAAGTTCAAGGACAGCCTGGTCTATATAGCAGTTCCAGGCCAGCAAGGGCTAAATCTGGGGGTGCAGGAAACTAGTCATCATAAGTACCCACTTGAGACAAGAGCCATGATTTTGCCAATATAATAGTAAACAATTTTAATATGAAATGACATTCAAATATTATAGGATGAAAAATTGAGATTAAAAAATATTACAAGGGCAGTTAAAAGTAAATAAGGCTCTTGTGAATTACTTATTCTTATGTTTTTGGTTGTGAGCAACCCTTTAAGGGCTGAGCCATCTCTCCAGGCTGAACTACTCATTGTTAATACTGGCTTGTGGAGTTTCTGGTCAATGCAAAGCACTATTCTAAGCAGAGTTAAAGAACAGAGAAAAACTCCATGTCTATAGAATATGCATTATACTGGGTGTCTGTCATCATGAAATATAAATCACGCTGGAGGTATATTATCAAGGAAAATATACCACAATGGATGTACATCTTGATGAAGAAAACTGTACTGGATGTATATCATAATAGAAAATACACCACACTGGATTTATATCAGCATTGGATATACATCATGTTAGATTTTTATCACAGTAGAAAATGCAACACACTGGATGCATATCATCAAATACATGCCACACTGAATAGATATCATCATGTAAATCACACCACACTAGATATATTTTATATGAATATGCAGTTCACTCATTATCATCCTGGATGTATACTATCATGGAAAATACAATACACTAAAGTTATATCATCATTGAGTGTACATTATAGTGGAGGAATTTTTATAAATTCTAGTAGATTATGGTGAAATGGATAAAACTAATATGGAGCAAAGTTAATAAATTGTAGTCAGTGGGCATGTGCACTTTACAAAGAACAGTCAGAATGTTCTATAGTAGAAATACGTTAGAGCAAGGATCTGAAGTTGGCAGAGGCACCCTAGTGCACAGCATTCCAAATGGAGAATACAAAGAAACACACCTAGGTGGGAAGTAGCCCATTCTTGTTTTGAACAGTATTAAGAACCCCATAGCACACTGTAATAGGAAAAACAGCAGGACCTTATGTGAGGTCTTTGTCTTTTATTCCTAGAGGCTAAGAGGCCTAAGGAATGTTAGAAGATGAATACAAGAGTAACTTAACAGGGCTTAATGTTAAAGAAGTACTGCCCATATACAGAATGGCGTGATGTGTAGAGATCAAAAACTAGTGGCTGTAAAAGTTAAGGGTTCATTTGACCATTTCCAAGGCTGTGGGTTAGCACACATGTATAGTGAAGACCCAGTTAACTGACATTTCACTAAACTAAAGTCAGGCTCCAAGTGGTGGTGGTGTAGGAAAGAATTTAAAGGTTAACACAGGCATACAGACAAAAACAAAACATTGCTTAAAGTAAATGAAGACTAGTTTTTATAGATGTTATGGCTAATTTTTAAATACAATTTTTAATAAGTTATATGGAGAGTGTACTGTGAGTTTCTCCTATCAGGAAAAGAGAAATTTTATGCTCTTTCTACATGAGCCCCCCCCCATTCACCTGTTCCATTCTTTCTGAATTATATGTTAAGAAGCAAGTTTACTTTGTCCATAAGATTTAGAAAAAAAGTTACAAATTGATTGCTGTCATGGGGAATAAATGCTAAAATGGTATAGTGGCTTTCATAGAAAATATCATCCAGTAAACACAGACGTTGAGATCAAAAAGAAAAAAGAAAATCATAAATGAATACCAGGGGGGAAAGATACCTGTAAGTTCTCTCTACATGGATCCCTTGTTTGTGGAATTCAAAGTTCTTTAACCTGTTTTTCAAAAAAAGATGACATCATAATGGTTTAACCTTTTAGACATACCAGAAAAATCTTTAAAAGCAACTGTTACAAACTTAAATAAATTTTAAGACAACAGTATCTTCCACAGGTATATTTTAAGTCCTCCAAGACAGAAATTGAAGAAAATTGAGGAACATTAATAAACTAAAAATGCTGAGAGCTTTAAAACCCCTTGGGAATTCATTTGCTTCACAGCGATGTGCTTTCTCAACATTAAATCTTATTCGCTCTTGCTAATGAAAATAATTTGCCAGAGCAGAAAGGGATGAAGATGTCAGTTCCAAGTGACACATCTATCAATATAAAGGGGAAAGGATGGTGTGGATCTCCTTGGTGAATCACAGGAAGAAGAGAGCCGAGCAGAACTGATTAGAAAGTTGAATTCAGGAATGCATACTTCACAAATCATGGGAATCAAAAGGTTAACCAGGGCCAGCATAGGTGGCTGATGAGAAAAATCCTTTCAAAAGAAAATTGTAGATGGATTTATACAAACTGAAATAAAATGTAGACTTCCAGTTGTAGGTGGTCAGTTGGGACAGTGAACAAATCCACACCAAGTAAAAGAGAACAAAGTTCAATACTCCAAAATGAAATGAAAGGGTAAATCGCTGGCTGTAAGTCACTTCTCTATAACATAGTTTCAAAAATGGAACCAGGATTATGCCAGGGTTTTCTGTTTCAGAAGAACAGACAACATAGCCATTGACTTCTAGGCCCATATCAGTGTGCGTGAGCAAAAATGCCAAACCACTTCATCTACAAAATAAGACATTTTGCTAAAATTATTTAAGCCAATAAAGAGTAAAACTGTTCTCTATTGTAGAAACAATAAACTACCAAAAATATTTGCTTTTAAAATATAGCTTTAATAAACACAACTAAGGAAATCGGATCACCCAAAGCATGGCTGTTTTTGTTCGTTTTATTATTATTAATACTATTATTATTAGTGAAGTCACCTCAGCATATCAAAAATTTCCCTAGCACCTCTCTTTTTACTCCCAGTTTCTTAGTCATACTATTTCTTTACATATCACAATAGTTAGTTTTGTGTTTCTTTTGTCTGAAAAATCTTGGGTAGAAGATGAATGAAGATATGGAGCACATGAAAGAAGTATATATACAAATAAATCAGAGGTAACAAACAGGGAAATACGCAAGTGACAATAACCATCTATTTTTATCAAACAACACTAGATACGAGAGAAGAACACTCGACAATATGGGTATTGATAGACTTCAGCAATAATGAATTTTCATTTAGTCAATGCTAGGGTGTATAAGAGAACAAAGCAGATTTTTAGACAGCACTCCCAGTAATGCTTAATTAAGATGGAAGATAAAACAAACAAAAGTGGTCCTGGGACCCACTTTGAAGTTCTGATAAACAGAGCAGCTCAAAGTTCAGAACAAAACCATAAGAAAGCAGTCAAAGAGGACTTGATAAACCTCACATAGAAATCTATAGATATCAGACAAAACTTCAAAAATAAATTATTTTCCTTGATAAAGATTTTAGACATGACATACCTTTAGTCTAAGTATGTCCAAGAGATAAACAGATGGACCTAAAAATGTTTTATTTCTTCTAAAGGGGAGAGTTGAACACAGCCTGTAGAATCTGAATCAGCTTTAAATTGTCTGTGAACCTTGAACACTGGAATATGTTTCTTTTAAGTTCTAACCGTGTGAGTTTTTACAGAAGCCCTTAGAATACAAATAGTAATTTTTCAGGCTTGGATATTTTCAAGCTATAGGAACCTTATAAATGAGAAACCACATGAGGTTGCTTCAAATTCCTACACCAGTATTATAATTTCATTGACTTTCATTTGGGACACTACTTGGAACATTTTGGTGCCCATATAGACAAGTACAATTAATTTTCACGAAGACCATAAAATAGTTTAAGGGTGTCAGAATATTAGCGACTGGAAAGTACCATTACAGTGTCTAAATTAAACATTTTTTAAAAAAAATTTTTACTTTTATTATTACTAATTAATCTGCCAAGGGAACTTACCCATAATCTCAGTCTTAAAATCACAGTTTCTTCTTTAGAGTCAGGGACCTTTCTTTGATACCATTTAGAAAAGTAGAAATTGCATGTCTATCTACTTTAATTAGCTTTCTGTAAATATAACTAATAGCCAGTTCCACATGAGATTATCAACACTGGAAGGGACAAATGTGCTGAACAGAGCTAACTGTAACTTCTGTGTAATTAATTTCTGTATCCTTCTCATTGTGTCTTGCACTCAAAATACCTGGTTTGGCTAAGTTCATTACTTTGTGATATTCTCTACGAATGTGAATCTAACCAGTTGGTTATTTTTACATGTTTAAATATGCCCTTTTTATTATTTTTACATGTTTAAATATGCTAAAGATAAAACCCGATCGATAACCATGCATGAAGACTTGTTTTGTGTGTTTGAAACGTAAAGAGAATATATAACTTCTTGTTATCAAATTATATGTGCATATATCAATGCTTGTCTGTTCACCGCTTTCCTTTCTTCACATGACAGTTATGATGAGTTCTTTCATATTTAACGTTCCTAGAAAATTACAAAGTTTTTTTTTCTAAGTAAATTACTGCACTGTCCTCAGTGCAAAGAAAGGAAACTCCAGTGCTGGTTTCTCTAATACATCCAGTTCCCAAATAAGTTAAGGGTCCTTTCACAAAAAGATTCGGTAACAATACTCAAAAACATAAGGCTGTGTTGAAACACTGATAAATTGTGTATAGTTATTATATTCATGCACAATTTCCTCTTAATTACTTGATTTGTTGTACTAGACAATGGGTGCTAATGGTCATGTTTTAACCTTCTAAGTTTAAAATACATCTGTTGTTTTCATATTTAAGCTGAATGTCAAAAATCATTCCTCAATGAATTCTACTTTTGGATAGCTGAAAGTGAACTTCAGGTCTATCTTTTTCTCCTGTGTGTTCTCAGCCACTAACCCAGAGATACCATCGGGTTTCTCTTCTCTTTAAAAGCCAGCAACTTGATTACAGCTAAGCTTTCTTTCACTTAAATTTAGGTCATGATCAGGCCCAGGATTTTCTTAAGAAAGTGCCGAGCTGAACAAACTTCTGAACATGATGCATTGAAGGAATAGAGGGACGGAATGTGGAATGCAAGGAAGGAAGGAAAGAGGGAAGAGAAGTAAAACTCTAATGCAGACATAAAATATTATAGCCCCCATGATCCCAGTGCGTATAACTATATGCACTCTATTAATGGAGATACAAATAAATCAAAATTGTAAATTGTGTTTCACAGCATTAAACAAACACTACATTTAAAAATTCCAGCACACTGAGAATATCCTTGGTCATAACTCATAGTGACAGAAAAGATAAACAGGCCTCTTCACAACATAAAACATTGCCCGAGGTATGTCACACTGCAGACTTTGGGATGAAGCTATCTGAAAGCCCATCTCCCCTTCAGTTACTATCTCAAATACAGGCACTCCTTCTTTCTCTGTCTTCTCTCCACTGCTGCCTAGCCAAACTTTTGGGAGCTAGGACACCATGCAAAGATGTGCCTTCCAGGCAAACAAGTTTTCCAAAGTAAATCTCTGCAAATACTTCCAGATGGAAAATGTCCAGTTCTGCTACTTGACACCAGGGAATCACCTCCTCCCTTTGGACTTTACCTGCAGCAAAGTGAACTCTCCTTCCATGTTCCTGGTGGGTATGTTGGGGGTATTTTTTAAGTGTTTCTTGAATAGATGACTGCAAAGATGCACACCACACAGACTTTCACACACTTGATTCCTCTCCTGAACCCCTGAGGAGAACTCACCCGGGGTTACTTCATGTACCTCACATCCCAATGCCTGTCCACCTGGAAGCAAGTAGCATTCTGAAAATGAACCTTAAGATCAAGGAACTGAGTGGATTTCAACATGTGGTTGGAGAAGAGGTGGGGGAGGGATATGAGCCTTGCAGATAGCAGCTGTCCACTTAGTGGTTTAAATCTGTTGGTTAAAGAGCTGAATAAACAAATACACAGATGGGTCTAGTTCCTTGTGGGGGATTCCCAATTGTAAGGAGCCTCCTAAATCCTGGCCACTTCAGCCTCTGGACTCAACTCTGTACAAAATGCAAATGCAAAATGACTTCACTTTCAAAGGACAGAAACCTCCACACATCTGTGTCTTGAAAGTTTCTTCTAATAATGAAAGCATGACCCTTTCCTCTCCAGGTCTTGGGCAACTTACCTATGAGTTTCTAGGGTCTGGAGTTAGGTCAACTTTTCCTCCTGTCTGGGGCCCTCCTTAAGATGGAGATTCAGGGCACTTCTGGCCTGAGGGGAGGGAGAGGTGCACCTACAGTGCCAGTGATCACCTGGGGGGGGGGGGGTCTGGCCAGCACCTACAGTCACAAGTGCCTCTCATTAAGCATGAAGTGGAGGCTGGAGTTGTTCCCTCTCTCCCAGCACTGATGCCATCCACCCAGGACTCACGGCTTAAGAAAGAAAAGAAAAGAAAAGAAAAGAAAAGAAAAGAAAAGAAAAGAAAAGAAAAGAAAAGAAAAGAAAAGAAAAGAAAAGAAAAGAAAGGGAGAGAAAAAGAAAAGAAAGGCAAAGGAGAAACCCTTTTCCACAAAGGTGTCTGCGCCCCTCCCACCCGCCCTCCCCCAGGGGCAGCAAGATTCGACACCCACACACAGAGCAAGGAGCACTTCCCAAACTGGAATAAAAGTAAAATCAGGACAGATCCCAAGGGAAGTGGGCCATGCTGGCTCGCAGACTAGTGGAAGAACGCGATCAGGAATGGCCCGAGAGAAATGCATGGTTATCTCAGGAGTCACTAGGGGCCAGGAGTTTCTTAGCTAGAGAGAAAAGAAGCGTCCCCTTGATGCTTCTCTGGTTCCTGGATAAGTACTTCTGAGATGAACGCAGAAGTGCCTAACTAAGACCCAAGAAAGGTGCACTTGCCCGCTTGAGTAAACAAAGGTCAGCAGTCTGATCAATAAAGTGTGCGCTTCTAACCACCACACGTTTTTACTGCTGTTTCTCTTCCCTAGGGGGAGTGGGAAGGAAGAGGGGAAGACAACAAACATTTTTTTTATAAGAGTAAACAAACACATCTGGTGTTTCGACACATCTCTTCCTCCAGCCTCTCTGGATGAGAAAACATTCTACATATTCAAAACTAAAATAAATAAATAAATAAATAAATCATCAGAGAGCCCCCTCCCCCAGAGAAATCTCGTTTTTCTGCACACTTCTTTCCCCCATCACAAAGCAAAATGCAAAGAAACAACAAGTGGCGACATTGGGTCCCTAACGCAAAGGCGACTCCGACCCCAGGTCGAAATCTGACACATGTCACCGTGGCCCCGCAGCGCGGAGCAGCAGGCGCTGGGGAGAAACTTTGCTCCGCGACCGGAGCAGCATGGAGCAAAGTCGCAGTCTGGCCGCGCGTGGCTGTGGTTGGGACAGGGTGGGGTGCGGAGTGCAGAGTGTCTGAGTGAGGGTGAAGAAACTTACCGCGTTCAGGGACCCCGAGGGCAGCGTCCCAGGAGGTGGCACCCGCTGTGCGCCCAGGCAGAAGCCCCCGAACAACACACCCACGCTCGAGTCCTAGAAGCCGGGGCCGCGAGTTCGGGGACACCAAGGGAGGGGTGAGCCGAGGAAGCTGCGGCGGGAAGACGCGGCCGCGGCATAAATGCCCTGGGCGGGCGCTGACGGATGAACTGCGGGTGGCGCCGGGCTCCGGCCGGGGACGAAGCTGCGGCCGGGGAGCTGCACGCGCCGGCGTGTCTCGCGCTTTCTCGGAGGCTCGCGCTGTCTCGCGCTGGCAGCTCCCCCCCAACCCGGATCTCTGTATGTATGTGTGTGTGTGTGTGTGCGTGTCTGTGCGTGTGTGTGTGTATGTGTGTGTGCGCGCGCGCGTGTATGTGTGTGCGTATGTATGTGTGTGTGCTTGCACCGGCGGGCGCGCGCACCAGGTCGCGCGCGCGAGTTGTTACCAATGCAAACTACACACACACACAGACACACACACACACACACTGCGAGTTGAGTCGCTTCTCCTATGAGAGGCGGGCTGGGGGAAGGGACCTCTTGGAAGACTCTTAAGTACAGTTGGGCACTTGTTTTGTCTTACTTTGCTAAGTTGGGGTTGTTGTTGGGGTTGTTGTTGTTGATTTTTTTAAGCGGTTCGAACTCCACCAATCTCTTCCTGCCCACCCTCACTTCCCCCCCAACCCACAAATTTCTTCCAGGGATGGGAGAAATCGCGGGCCAGAACGTCCCTGGGCTTTGCGGTGGAGCCTCCTGGATGACGTCAGGTCCACCTGCTATGTAAACAACTCGCCTGAGAACTTGTTTGTTCTGCCCCGATTCCCCCACCCCCACCCTTCTCCCCACCTCCTGCTCCGCCTCCTCCTGCCGCCCCAGACGGCGAGTCGGGGGTGGGGGTGGGGAGGGAGGCGAGAACAAAACCGTATGCTGTATTGGCACAACCGAGTTGTGTCTGCTGCTTCTTGGCAGTCCCCAAAGTACGTCCTCTCAGCAGACGGAGCTGCTGGCAAATGAAACAGGGAATTCCACGTGAAGTGCAGAAAACCTCGAAGGGATCCGAAGCCCTTGGTGGCAGGTAGTTAAAGCACAGAGTATCACGGAGGGAGCCCGCGCGAGCACAGCCACGCTGATTGGCCTCTCTCTCCTGTGTGCGCCTCTGCGGCCTGGAGGGAGAGGCCGAACCTTTCTCACTCTTCATTGTCGTGGCTCCAGTCTCACTTGGGGCCAGTACTACTAGGGCTTCCTTGTAGTCGCACAGCCCAGGTCACCGGAGCGGGTCTTGGAAAAAAATGGCACCACCAAGGTGTGATTTTGCTTTTTAAGTGTGAGGCTTTGGGGACTGACTCGATCCACGGCTAGGGGAAACAAAATAACAGGAATGAAAGGAAAGTACAAATTGCCACAGCCCGCTCGCAGCGCACTTAAACGCAGCGTCCCGGGTGTTTGGGAGTGGGGTGGGGGTGGGGGATGCTCAGGCAGTGTTTGTGCCACCAGGTCCTTCCTCCCAGGCGCTGTTGCGACCTAGCTGGCTGGACTGAACAGGAGCGAGGGAGTGATGACCGAGAAAAGGCCGGAGATCAAGGCGGGCCCTGACGGGGCGTGTGACTTGAATCTGGGTGGGTGTTCCTAAGATGCCCCTCTTCACCCTAGCTCTGGGAAGGAAGTTCCTTCCTGCGGTCCTCCCGCCAGCCCCTCCCGGGCCGCTGGCCCCCGCAACCCTTAGCCGCCGGCGTTCAATGCGCGCCGCCACGGGAGCCTGCAGCTGAGCTGCCGAATCTGTCGCGCCGCGATTCCAGAGGCGCAGAAACTTTCCACCGAACCGCTATAGCCAAGAAGCCGGGGGGGAGGGGCGGCTGGACAGAGAGTTAGGCTAGGCTCCCTTCTAGCTATTCTCCGGAGAGAAAGAGCTGCGAACTTTCACACACCTTCAGTATAAGAGGGAATGGTGTGATGGGGTGGCAGACGATCAGCATCAACATGTGCCTATTTAGTCTTCGCTTTCCTCAAAGACCAACTCGCCCTTTCTCTAAAGGGCAGAGCGAAGTCTCTCTCTCTCTCTCTCTCTCTCTCTCTCTCTCTCTCTCTCTCTCTCTCTCACACACACACACACACACACACACACACACCATAAATTCAGAAGCTGTAGTTCTCTATAGGGAGGAAGCGGCGGCCCTGGTACCCACATCTATAAACACGCCTCCAGGTTTGCTAGTGAAACCAACTTTTGTCAATAAGTCACAGGACTGGTCCTGGCAAGTCCGCCAGAGTCGGGAGCAGGAGGAACCTGAGTGAGCTTTGACTTTGAGTCGAGGAGCTTTCGGTGAACCTTTAAAATCCGGGTCGTCCCGAGTGCTCTGCTCACAAATGGTATTCTCACTCTTTTTCAACTGGTCTTTTGAGAAACGAAGACTCGGGAGTCTAGCAGAGTCCGAATCTTTTTAAGAGTGGAAACAGCTCTTGCTAGCATTAAGAAAGGATCCGAATGCCTCCCCTCTCTTCTGAAAGGTGGGGTGGGGGTGAGGGGGATGAGGCATCTGCGCTCCAGCAGCAAACCTAAATAAAATATAGTCTGAATTAATTTGAAATGCTTTAGAAAAAGAGAAGAGTAGACAACCCACGTGGGAATCCTAGAAAACTCAAAGGCGGTGGATTTCCCTGGGCCTGGTGAATAAAGGTAACCGAGCCTCGCCGCTGTTCCTCCCTCCCTTCCGGAATACACACCCACCCCAGTTACTTCTCCGTTCTCGCCAGGTGTCCTGAGAAAGTGGAGAGGAAAGAAGGGCAACAAAGGAGTCTGGGCCCTCCTAAGTTAGAAAGAGAAGAGAAATGTTGCTTCCTCGGGATGAGAGAGAAACTGGGGTAGAGGTAGGGGTTGTTTTTCACTCTTCCGTCCATAAAGACACGTTTTCAGGAAATTTGACGTTCCTATCCTAGGAGTCTCAAAAGCAAGCAGTTAGAGCTGCCGGATGACAATGTCTGTGCAGCCAGCATGAACTGCTTGCTCACTCTTCCCAGGAATCTCTCAGGAATCTGAGCAAGCAGCCCCCATGCGCCCCTGCTTTTCTGCGCCCCACAGTATTTAGTTTGCCTGCAGCAGTGCCCTAGGCCACTAGCCATCCCCGATGGAAGGACCCTCAGAGAGTGGGGAAAGCAGGTCTTGCTATGAATCGCTGCCCTCCGGGGATCTTCAACCACAGCCAATGGGCTGGGCTGGGGTTCGAGAGGTGAAAGTTCAGGCCCCGGGCTCGCCCCTAGCTCCTCTGCTCAAGTCTCCTCTCTCGCAGCTCCACCGCCATCGGCCCCTGTGCAGTCTCAGCCCGGCTTCCAGGGGCTGCCACGGTGGCACGTAGTTTGTTGATGGGTGGTCATAAAATATATTTATTTGCAATTCCTTGAACTCGCCCACCACCCCCGCCTTCGACATGGCCCTGAACACTGCAGGCTTTGTTCCCCTAAGCTGGCTGCTGGAGCCGGCCGGGGTTTAGCGGGCAGTGCGAGCAGACTCCAAAAAAGAAAAAAAAGTTGCAGTATCATAATAGGAAAACCGGGTTTCCTCAGCCTAGGGAAATGCCAAAAGGGCAAACGGCAACGAATAGTTTTCCTTTGCACTAGTCACCCGTTGGCTCTCTGGATCACGGCAAACTTTCAACCAAAGGCTGGGTGCCTTGGGAAGAGGGTACATCAAATTATGACCCTGAAGTCAGTCGCCAAGCTGCTCCAAGCCACACGTGGGTCTGCGAGAGTCATTCAACATGCTTCCAAGGAAAAACTGATCAAGGTTACTAGGTGAATAAGCGTTTTCAGCACGTGGACCTCGAACCTCTATCGCGAACATTTATTTGATTTGGAATTTATTTTATGACGAAACAGCACATCAACAAAATCTGAAAGACTGCTCTATTAGGGTGCTAAAGAAAGATAAATTCGTTTGAAGTGGTATCTGTCAGAATATCTTGCACGAAATAAAACACACCAAATGGAACTAACTGATGCCAACATGACGAAAACAGCGTATGCGAATAATGCTTTAGAAGTGGTGGTTTAACGTTGATCATTTTTTTGTTGTTGTTTTTGCGAGTGAGTCGCTTGATCTTAAGTTACTTCCTATAAAAATATAGTCATTCACACACTTGGGCTTTTTTTTCAAACCTTGAGTTAAACATGAGCTACTTTTTTTTTCTTTTTCTTCTTCTGCCCTGCTGTTTTATTGGTGTAACTGTGACAACATAAAATTTAAATGACTACTTAGTTCAAAATCAAGAAGTGAACAATCCAGAATCACGTTTGTCTCTTTAGATATACCATCTTCAAAGATAGGTTCCTCATCCAGAAGCCATTAACAACAGATAAGTTTAAAGACAAGGGAAAATATTTTCTTTCACACAGGCAAATAGGCAAGTGTCAAGAAGGCCCGTTTTTATGTGTTACAGTTGTGTGAACGTGAACAAATAAAGACGTTCTTTCTAAACTGTGTTTCCACTCTCCCCCTCAGAACAGAAAGGAAACAGAGAAAACTGTGGCTCCACGGGAGTCAGACCAAGGATAATCTGTAACAATGTCAAAATGAATGGAGTTGTGAAATTGGTGGAGTTACAACACCATCTGTCGTTAAGCACTGGGACTACAAAATTTAGGACATAAAATAAATCATAATGAACTCTCCCAAAGTAAATAATCATCATCATCATCATCATCTAGACATTCCATCTATTTTCAATTGTATAACTTACATTCTGAAGTTACCTAATACATGTTTGTTCATAGCTCAATATTTCTGTCCAAATTCTCATGTCACAAGCCAAGTGGTCTATGTCTTCTCCATTCCAGAGATACCTTTTTAAAATTGTTTATGAGTCTGCAGGGTTCCAGGCCCCCACAGTAACATTTTACTTCTAGTAGATTGCGAGAACTTGGGAGACTTCAGGAGCTATGATGTCTCCAGTAAATCAAAAGGCAAGTTTCTCTGGAGAATCAGACTGTATCCTCTCTAGTGTATAGCTTACAGTGATAGATGTATCACATTGTATCTTTCGTTTGAGTTTGGACGAATCAAAAACAAACAAAACAAAAAACAACAAAAAAATGTTTCAAAGGGCAGTCAGTATCCACTTACAGTTTAGAATTGTGATTTTTAGAGGACAGAGATCACTTTCTCTGAGAAAAACTGTACAGTCTACGGATATTCTGTGTGAAAGCAGACTTCAGCCAAAATAATTTTTTTTTTTTTTTTTTTTTTTTTTTTTTTTTTTTTTTTTTTGCTTTTTTCAAGACAGGGTTTCTCTGTGTAGCTCTGGCTGTCCTGGAACTCACTCTGTAGACCAGGCTGGCCTCGAACTCAGAAATCCACCTGCCTCTGCCTCCCAGGTGCTGGGATTAAAGGCTCACTAATTTTTATCTTCCTGAAAAATAAAAACAAATGAAAAAATAAAATGGCTTGTTTATATTGATAAGATGTTGACTAAAACTATACCAAGTCAAGTCATGCAAATTGTCCAGCTGAGCAAGTTAGACCAAAATAAATGACAATGTAATGTGATGACCAGTACTTTTCTGAGATACCCTGTCTATGAAAGAGCAAGTTAAACACCCAGTCTTTGATTGTTACTTCTTGCTACATTGATTCAAATATGTAGAACTACCTAACATAAAAGGCCTTTGCCTGTTGATATTTCTAACATTACTTTAACATCAAAATTACTGTGAGATTTTTTTTAGATGCAAAGCAAACTGCAGAATATTCTAATCAAGTCTCCCAATTTAAAAAATTATGACGGAAAAGCGTGGGTTCAGTCCCACCCTTGGTTATTAAAATGATGATAGAATTATTTCATATTTTTAAACAGACGCCACTCTCTTTCCACTTTGCCAGAGAAAGCATTTAAACACATACCTCCTGTCTTTACAGTTTTCTCAGTCTAGCAAAACTAATGGGGCTCCGTGGTGGCTCTACCTTCAGATTTCATTGCAATACTGAAAATGGAAAACTGTCGTGTCATATTCCTTGTAATGTATATGAGACTGAAAGTCTGATGGCTTGCTGCTTTAAGTGCCATTTTGTCAGAAAAGAAGGAAGTGTGTTACTATTAACAGTGCTATTGTTTCTAATAGGAAACTGGTGGTGACAGACATAAAATCAACCCCAACCCTTGATGTCTTTAAGGTTATTTAAGAGAATCCTGTCAACTTCTTTTCACTACTTTTAAGGAATAAAGGCGAATATGACAAGGCACTGGTCCTTTAAAGCCACGAGTAAACAAAAGAACAAACTGAAGTCCCACAGCAATAGGACTTGTAGGTTTGTATCTGGTTGAATAACCAGATGGCTCTAATAGCTGTGAAAGTTTCTCCAAATAATACACTGAAGTGGTCCATAGTGAGAATGTTACGTAAATGTGCACTGGCGGCTGCCTTCTCTTCCTCTTTCTTACCTTCCTTTTCATTCTGTTATTTTTTTTCTTTTGCCTCCTTTTCTTCATCTGTTCTTTCCTATTCTCTGTCTGATGGCTTGCTGCCTTCACAATCACAACTTTGAAAATTGACCACAGATATATTCTACCTAAGAACCAATTCTTTTTATTCGACAGGTTTTTAAAAACATACCATTTGAATTTGATAGAAAGGTATTAGTTTGTCCTCTTTTCTTCTTGTCCAGAGACATCTTACATCACATAATTCATGCATGCCATCTTCCGTGTCTTTGCATATCAAAGCAGCATCTGACGTTGTTCATCGTCCATAGACATCTCCCACAGTTGTTGCCTTACCATGTAACCTCAGAATTTCTTACTGGATGAGAGTTGACAGCGTTCTACACATCTTCCATATGTTCAGTGTCTTCTTTTCCAGTCCATTATCATTGTTTTCCAAAATACTGATTATTTAAAATAAGAAAAAGTTCACTATAGCCAATAATGTCAAATATTAAGACTTTAGCTGGTTGCAGTTAATCCGTACAGTAAGCATATGCTTTAATTTTTTGAATTAAAGAGAATAATTTTCCCAAATACATCCAAGATGTTAAATATATCCCAATAGAATATTATCAGATTTCTAGCTATATATCCTTTTCAGCAAATTTGTCCTCTTTGATATCCAAACATCTAGTTAAAATGTTAGTTAGGATTGCAGATTTACATTATCTTTCTTATTGAAGAACTTAGTAGTTAGATGCAAAGTGTATTAAGTCTGTATTCAAATTCTCAACTGCATCATTTAATGACTCAACAAATATTTATATGGCATTCACTATAGTAGTCATTTTGAGAATTAAAGATGTATAAGATTAGGTCCCTGCACAGAACCTATGTTCAAGTGAGAGAAATAAAACACATAAGTGGATTATTTCAATAAAACATGAATTTCAACAAACCATTATGCAGAGGTAGCTCCAGTATACCATAAAACAAAGGATACTATTTCTGAAGTCTGCAGTAAAAGAGCACATAGCCAGTTCTGTGTGTGTTGTTGTTGTTGTGTGTATATGTGTGTGTGACATGTATGTTTGTGTGCTGACAGTTTACAAAGAGATATAAGAATACAGCTTTGGAAAACATGAAATTCCCCAAGTAGCTGTAACTAAGTAGCTGCCTCCATAACTGTGCATCAAAAATTTATGATAAGATATGGTTATATTAAAGACTCTGGTGTGTTTAAGACCTGTGAAGAGATTCAGTAACTCACCTGAATTATTTCATGTTACCCTTACATATAGAATATATTTATCAAGATCGCTTATAGTTGGTTATGCTCTTGCCACAGGAAATTAGTTGTAAGGTACGAACTGAAAAGAAAATAAACAGAAGCAAAAGAATCAAAAACACCAAAACAACATGAATAAATAAAAGTTCTGGATGGTAGGACGGCAGGCACTGGGTTTCCTTCTTGGTATCTTCTCCAATTTCCCTGAGAAACTCTTATTTCCCCGTTTCTTCCATGGCTTTTCTATCCCCTCAAGGTGTATGTTATTTTTCCTCTACTCTTCTCTCCCTTACCCCTCTTCTCACCCTCCCTTCCTCTCTCCCTTTCTCCTTCTCTTCCTCCCTTCCAGCTCCTTTCCTCCCTCCCTCCCTCCCTCCCTCCCTCCTTCCCCATTTCTAACACCCTTATTCCTTTGTCCTTTCTTTCCTTTCTCCTTTATTTCTCCTCCTTTCTTTCTTTTCCTTAGTTTTCTTCTTTTAAACAGAGTTTTCTACAAAGCAGAGGTGGACCGTGCAAACCAGTCTGACCTTGAATTGATAAGCCAGTTTACTTCCTTGGTTGTTTCAAAAGTGCAATGATTCTCTCTCTCGTTCTTTCCTTTGTAAAGACTGCCCTAGAAAATATCTCAGTCACCATCCTTCTAAGTTCCTAGAACCATCTCTTCTCATTCTTGTCATGGCCATTTTCTTTCTCTCTTACAGCTACACACTACACAAGGGGTGGGAAGGAGGGGGGGAGATTTAAGCACAGCTAGTGAAATGCAGAACAAAAAAGTAACATAAAATGGACTAAAATAATACTATTTGATATAAATCTCATGAAGGAGCAGAGGAACTAATGTTTTTAAACTGCCCCCATGAATTTACTTATATAACTCAATTATGAAAAGGTTTGGGATGTCAGTTAAGCTTTCAGAATGAACCCTGTACCTAGGTTATCAATGCAAATGAAAGAGTTTTGTTAAAGGAAGTCACTGAATTATTTTCAATATCACATTATTTGCAAACAATTCAGAAAAGAAACAATATATAATTGGATCCAGTTATTTAGATAGTATTTAGACATAGTTAGTGACAGAAAAATGCTTTTGTAATATTATATGGTAAAACAATACCATACAAAGTTACCAAAAGAAGACATCAAAGAAACATAAGGCTGTGATACCCATTAAGTTGACTAAACAGGATTCTTCTCTCCAAGAATTCAAGATCTTGTATTCTTAACAACCATATTGTTCCACGATTAGCCTGTGTGACAAGCAGTAACATCCTGTATGATGATAGTATTCCAGTGAGTTTATGAAAGACAGTGCTTTTTATCTGAGCTCTAGTTCTTCACATACTCTGGGATGGGATCCTACATGTACAGCCTTATGAGCAATCTGAAATAATGAGGAATTGAAATCTGGCCAAAAACCAAGGAGGAATTGAGGCTTTACTTCACTAGTATTTGCAAAGTGGGTTACAGATCCTTCTGTCTCCAGTGTGTCTTCTAGAGATGACTGGAGCCTTATGCAACAAGTTGACTGCACTTTCATGAAAGAATCCAAGAAAGAGTCATCAGGCAACCTGTTCCCCAATATGGAAATGTCATATAATATGAATTTATAAGTGTCCTTAGGATTAAAGTTGACATATGAGGAAATTGTCACAAAGCAATAATTATCTAACTCAACTATAGTCTGAAAGGCTAAACTTCAGGAGGAGTATTTCAAGTTTTTCCTTATTTTTCAAATTAATACCAAAGAAGGTTTATTTCATTTCTAAAAAAAGTAATTTACTGTGTGTGAAGCTGCTCTGCTCTCGCCATTACAAGGTGGCACTTGGCATAGGCATTGCTTGAAAGAAAAGACAACTCCATATATGGAGTTGAGAGGTGTGGTTACCCAATCACCCCACCTCGCATCATTGAGAGTGGCCAATTAGCAGTGACTTTGTGGCAGCTGCTGATAAGATCAAGGCAATGCTTATAAGGGGCTGCAGGAGCTGGGGAAAGGGACAAGAGAAGGAGGAGAGAGAGAAGAAGCTCGCTGTACAGGGATAGCTGAATAAACCGCTTGAAGAAGAACACGGTTGCCATTGCCTTATTCTGCTGGTCGGACGTGGGTAGCGATATTATTGAATAACTACTTTTAGATTTTTGAAAAGACAGTGACCACTGTGTCTTTCAGAATTGTTCTGAAACATAATAATGTTGGGTTTCCTCCAGCCTAGAGCATAAGCTGAATATAAAATTACATTTCAAGCTTTACCTTATATTTTCTTTACTAAAATGAGTAGAAATACAGATTATGTACAGGATTTCTACATACAGTGCATACATACGTAATGAACTGGCAGGTTATCTGAATGCTGTGTCCACTGTCTCTGATTACATGAATTTCTTGTTTATAGAACTCATTCACATATAGCGCATTTTAACTTGGTTATTTCTTGCGTAAGCTTACCAAAAAACATACAATAACAGCCCCATTGAATCTGTAATTCCTTTAAACAAGATCACTGGTAAAACATTTTCCATCTTGTTTCAGGTAAATGAAACTTTGAAACCTGTGAAAACGTAAGGCAAGCTTCTCACTTCCTATTTAATCACAAGAAATTCCCAGGGTCTCTTGAGGTTTTCCTAATTAGGTTATAGCACAGTTACAGTACTTGACTAGAGAAGGTCAGACAAAAATCTAAATGTGTTGAGAAAAAAAGTCAGCAAATCAATATGTGTGTTTTTACTAAATTAAAGTACACATACTAGAAAAATTTTGTTGCTTAACCTATTAACAAATATTCTTTCTGCCTAAATTATTAACAGTTTAATGCCCAGCTAATTTCTTAAAAGTTGAACTCATGCACAGCTATATCTGGATTATGATAATATTGACTATATAATCCATTTTGAAAATAACTACAGTGTTTTGTATATTTAAAAAATTGATATGTTAAAATTGGCACATAAACCATATCATACAATTAATGTGTATTCTGCTAAATATTAGTTAGTTTGTTAAAAATCTCAGAAGAACTAATGAAGCCTTGTAGACTTTGCATCAGAAACCTTTGAGACAATATTGTAGGGTTTTCATGATCATAGGTAAATATGGCCTGCCGTCAGAATATATAATGTGTTAGACACATAAATTTATGCCAAAGTGAGAGTTCATTTCCTTATCCAAAGATTCTTACATTTCCTGAGTTATTTTTGAAGTTAAAAAATCTTTTTATTACATCTATGATCCTTTGTCCATCATGTTGTTGATTCATCTTCTATAACAATTCTTTTTTCTACCTCCTCACTATATTCTGTGAATCAAGATCAAAGACAAAGATGTCTGAACTGGTGAAAGAAAAGTATGATATTTTAACCAATTGAAGAAAACTCATTGATACTGTCTATGGTTTTTTTTTTTTTTCAAATAAGTAGGTCATTAAGGATCATAAATCATAAAATGTCTTGGCAAGAAAAAAAACTGAAGTTCTGTTAGGCAAAATTTCATGTTAGTTATTGTAAAGGCCATGGACAATCAAATTCAGATAATTTATTTGGTAAATGACATTAACTTCTATGTTTAAGGATAATAATATTGGTGAAAAAGATTACTTTGTAGGAACTATTTGAGGCAATCTGGCCTCCAAAATATGATTCGCAAGATGAATTCTACCTTACAGACTTCATCATGGAAATGTGGTACACAAATGTGAGACTTTCAAAGGACCGGAAGTGAACAGCTGTTCAAGTGTGAGAACTAGATAAAGTGCAGTAATGAAATATAGACCTTTTACTTCATGAATTGAGTTCAGTTACATTCATTCAGCAAATATTTATTGAGTCCACATTATTTGTCTGTCAATATTTAATACCTTAGTATTCTAGGTATTAAATTCTTCCCAAAGAAAGACTGAGATACGGATTTTCTTAGAGTCTCCACATTATGGATAGTCAAGTACCTAGAGTTCTAACATGTTTGGTTCCCCAAGGTCTTTCCAATATCATGTAGATTTGTAAGTGAATATGCTCAGAGCTATCTTGACTCCATATTGAACAGTTTGCCACTGGAAGTTTGTAGCCTAAACTGGTATGTAACATGCTAACTTCACCTAAAATTGTCATTCCTCTGGCAAAATGAAACTTTCTATCTATAACCCTGTTTACTGTAGTTTTATACTAGTGCTAACTCAGTCTGTACAAAGCAGGATCTGGAGCCAAACTTCTGCTGTGTGACCTTGCTTGTTACATGCTTGTAATGACTGGTGTTGGGTGCAACATAGGACTCTTAGCTTCCCCAGCAGTCATCCTTAACTTTCCACTGGCTTTCTGAGATTCTATAGTTCACATCATTCAAGTTCATCTTGGACTTGATACACCATCTGGAGTTCTTTATTGATAAATAATGAAAGCTGGAAGTAAACCCACAAACAGCACTTGTTCAGGAATTTTTGCCATTCATGGTTCCTTCTACACTTCATCTTCAAACCATGTTCCCTCAGAACACCATGGGATGTTGCAGAGACTCATGTGCTTATGTTTCTTTCGGATGGATTGCATAAGTTCCCTTATTGTGAGTATTCTGTAAGAAATGTTATCTCTAGTGTACTCTCTGGAATACTCAGTAGAGGGCATGATCTTAAAATGAATGTACAATATAGTGAGATATGTTTCTTATATATACTTTTTAAAAACCTCTTTCAATGTTAAAAATCATTTTATTATACTCTTATTTTGGTGTGTGTGTGTGTGTGTGTGTGTGTGTGTGTGTGTGTTTACAGGTGCCATGTGCTATGGCAAGTGCCTAGAGGTCAGAGAACCTGAGGCTCAAACTCAAGTGGTTAGGCTTGAAAGCAGGTACCTTTACTCTCTGAGTTATTCTTCCAGCCCTTTGTGTTTCTTTTTCATAATTGCACCAACAGTGAGAATAAGTCTCAGAGAGTTTTATGAAACATGGACTACATGGTGATTTGGTTCAGCAAGCTCATTGTAAAGCATTTCAAGTGCAGTGTATCAGTGCAGACATAAAACATAGGATACATCACTTATATTTTACCTGTTATAGAGTATATATATATATATATATATATATATATATATATATATATATGTGTGTGTGTGTGTGTGTGTGTGTGTGTGTATAAAATGCTATCATAGAAGAGAGACAATAGGAATATTAGTTATGAAATCTTGGTTTCTTGATTGATTTTCAGTAGATATGAAAAAAATTAATGACAAAAGAAATATTAATCCTATTTAAAGTGGTTTGGAATTATTATATAATCAGATTTACTGAGTAGTGTGTTAAAGTAAGAATTATTAAGGGATAAGTGGTTAAACAAATTACGACACCTATACTATGAAATACTATTCAACAATAACACAGAAGTTACTTAAATTTTGAAGAATATTATGTTGAGTAATGAGAAGGTTACATAGTGTAACCATTTAGATAACATGCTCTAATAACCAAATTGTGAACATTAGGGACAATTGAAAAGTTTTCAGGCATTAGATAGACATCATTGAATAGATGGGTGGATGTAACTGTAAAAGGGTAGCAAACACATAGCTCTTGTGATGGGACATTCTGTGTACTGATTTCCCTGATGTTTGTAAGTTTTTCCACAAGTGGTCAAATGTCACGGAACTAGGTTACAGCATGCTAGTACAGTATCTTGATTTGCTTGTTATGTTCTCTTTAAAATCAAAAGTTTTTAGTGAACCTGAGTGCAAGCCTTCTCAAAGTATTTGATCTTCATGTTATTATGTAATTGTTTAAAGGGAGAACATTAATATTTAAATGTATAAAACAATGAAGAAAATCAAGGATTAGAAAGGGACACAGAAGATTAGTGTCAGGGCAGATAACTGCTTGCTCAGTTCAAAGCCACTTCTAATGCCTGTAGATAGTATTTAAGACTATATAAAACTCTCATACATAGACTAAATACTATTCTACCTGTTTCTACATGTCTAAGTGGAATAGTTCTATTTAAAATGATGAAAACAGTCTGGAAATCATGGTGACACTCTCTCTATCATATAAACATGCTTCACCCAATAAAGCCATGAACTTGGAAATGAATGGCTTTGTGTATTGTGTTGAGTAGATTTTACTGCACACAGGGTCACAAGTGTTTTTGTGTGTCCCACCCTGGCAGTTACAAATGATTTTTCTTTCCTATGTATCCACAAGCTTTCTATGTATCCCCAAGTGTGAGATATATACAAAGTGTGTTAATTGGATTTTAAATACTATTCAAAGAAAACATACTCAAAGATTTAAACAGTCATGACTTTCCTTCTGAAAGATGAATGCTACTATTGTGGAAATTTCTGATTATATAAATTAACTTCTAATCAATCACTGGGAGAATCATAACCAAAGAAAATTCAAAGAAGCTGGTTAACCCCAGTTCTATTGTCTAGATGTTACAATTTATTGGCTGGAAATATGACTTAATTTTAAAGAATATGGATTGCTCTCCCAGAGGCCCAGAGTAAATCCAGCTTCAAGTGATCTGATATCTTCTTCTCCAAACTATATGCACACATTTTTAATCTTTAAAATATAGTGTCATTCATTATATCTTAGCATGTATTTTTCCCAGTTTATTTCACATACAGACCCAGGCATACACATGTTAATACTGGTGTGAAGTTTTTATTTAAATGTGTCATAGACATTTATATATGCAATTAAAACTAGAGAGCTATCAAAAATGTAAGAGCACCAACTTTGACATTGTATGATTGAACCATGATTTAATCAATCAAATACCATGCAAATGAGTTCCTGACAGAGTGGTAAAATTTTCTGCAATAATTATAAATGTGCCTATTTAATCTCATAACTGTTACTATTGCTTTATATCTTTTAGAAGGCTGCAATTAAATGGAAACTTTCATGATTTCTTTTATCTTCTTGATATGCAGCTCTTTTTATTACTACAAAGTGTCTCTCTCCATTCTTTTTCATGTTTTAAATTTATTTCTGAGGGTGACTTCAGCTGTCCCAATAAATATTTGCAAGTGTGGTATTTCTGTTTGATTTAAATAATATTTTTTTTCTTGAATTATTTTTTTAGTCAAAAAGTTATTTATATTGTTACTTTAGTTCTAGGTATTTGGTATTTTAAAGGTTTTATTTTGTTTCTGATAACTTTATTGAATTTTTTTGGCAGAACATTGTTTATTTATTATTTGTAATTTAGTTGTATCTCTCTTTTGTGCCCTAGCATGCAAACACTTAATAAACAAAAATCCCATGTATGATAATAAATAAGGTTGATCTGAGAAATGACACAAACCCACCAATTGGAACTTGATAATTGAATTATTCAAATACACTGAACGGTCTCTTGTGTGATGTATGGTTGATTTATCTGAGAAAGGCATGGAAAGCCCTTGTTCTATCCATTATATAATCCTCCGATTCAGGGTTATTGTTTGTTATACAGTTACTCCTACACTAATCCCAAGGTAATATTCCTGAATTGGGGAAACAGTATTTATCTGGTGTGACTGTGCATACCTGTATTTCCCAGCAGGCTAGAAACTGAGGCACAAGGACTGTGAGCCAGCTAGAACAATGAGAATTTCTGTCTCAAAAAAACAATACAAAGAGAGAAACAAAGGAAGGAAGGAAGGAAGGAGGGAAGGAGGGAGGGAGGGAGGGAGGGAGGGAGGGAGGGTGGGGAAGGAGGGAAGGAAAGAAAGAAGGAAGGAAATTAAGAAAGAATGGAAGGAGGTAGTGATAGAGAGAGGGAGGGAGGAAGGGAGGGAGGGAGGGAGGGAGGGAAGGAGGGAGGGAGGGAGGGAGGGAGAAAGAACGCAAACACTCTACAACTGTCAATGGATGTAATCTGGAAGATCAGTTGCTTACTCTTGCATCTGAGTGGTGGGCTTAGCTCTGTGGCTCACTACTGTTTTGAAGCATCAAAAGGGAATAAAAGATCATATATGCCCAAAGTAAGAAACAAGCTAAAATTCCAATTTTCCAACATTCTGATTCTGGAATTGCATTAAATCATAGAAATGTGTTGTTGAAACAGTCGAATTTTATTACTCTTGAAAGAGTGTGCCAGTTTCTGAATATTTTTGCCAAGTAACAGTACTAATGTTGGTCTCTTGTTCTTTTGGGTTATCTTATTTCTCATTTGCACCCTTGAAATTTTATATTTCTTTTGGACTAAGTATATGGCACAATTAGGAGAATGTTTGTTAACGCAGAGACAGTGTTGGGATTGATCCCCAACTCCACATAAAACCTGGGATGAGTCTGCTGATGCCTGACATACTGCTGTCAGGACTTGGAGGGTGGTAGAGGCAGCCAGGTTAGACATTCAAAATCATCCATGGCTATGTAAAAAGTGTGAGGCTAATTTAAGGTGCATGAGACACTAGAAAAAGAATGAATATTTGTCCTTTATTCAAGATAAGTTATCTTGGGCCTTTCCACTTATTACTTCCTCGTCTTCCCATTGGATACTTTTCTTCCCAGCTTCCTAGTGGCTGTAAAATGATTCCTCAATCTACTCTCCACTTTTATTAAGTGCCCATTTATGTATCTCTTGCTTTTTGTCCCCGGCTTGCATTTAGGTTTGTTTCTCAATACCCATGTGTATCATTGAATTTTCTTGTTACTATTATTTGCTTCTGATTCAAAAGGTATTTCAAATATTGAATCTTTATATTTTAGTGGTTGCATTTTTCATGCCATAATTTTTCTAAGTTATGTTACATTTAACTTACTTTTAAGTCTGTGCCTGCTTGTATTTTGTACTGTGTTTTCCTTTAATATGTTTTCTTAAGCCTGTGTCTATGATCATTCCATTACAGATATATTTTAGCATGTTTATTACATTTTTGCATGATGTTTATTTCATTCATGTTCTAATTTTTATTTTTGATGTTTAATTGACTTACAGAAGTATGATGTAAGGGAATTTCTAAGTCCTTGACTCAGTCCCCACACATGCCACATCCACGGCTGTGATTAATGTTGTGACAAAAGGAGGAGCTTAAGGGAGAAAGGGTTTACTTTTAGCTCACAGTTCAAGGTATAGTATGCATCAGGGAAGGAAAGTCGAGTGGGCGGAGCTTGAAGCAGCAGGTTACATGCCATCCATAATAAGAGTGAGAGAGCAGTGGATGTGTTCAGTTCATTTTATCCATTTATATAGTCCAAGATCCCTTGCTGAGGGAGCGGTCCTGCCCACAGACAAGATGGCTTGTCCCACATCAATTAATGCAAATCAAGATAATCCCCCACAAGCATGCCCAGAGGCCTGTCCCAGGGATTCTAGATTCTGTCAAGTTGACAATTAACACTAGCCATCACAGTCCCAATTCTGGCTTCAGTCCCTTTATCAGTACTAACTCTGAACCATGTGAAGGGCACCATATTGTAAGCAGGATAAACATATTATGCTTGCCTAATTTGAATATTTGTAAAACTACAACTAGACAGGTGGGTGAATCAGAGCCATATGTACACTAATCACATTTAAAAATTAATAAACTAGGATTATTTATTTTACCTGTGCATAAAATTTACAACCAGGTGTTTAGGAGTAAGAGAACCAAGGGAATAATTGGATAATTATAGAATAATTAATATGAATTATAGCAATCATATCTGGAGTCTGCATAAAAGAACTCACATGCAATGAAGTCTCTATAGTCCAAAGGTGTTTGTTTCCATGGGAATGACACATTGCCCTTCCATCTTAATGACATTATGAAACCAAGTGTTTGTTAGAATACTGAAATTCAGTCTGATAAAAGCTCATGATTAAACCTGTTTATTAGTGATGAAACAGCCCATAGTTAGCAAACTATATATTTAGAAGCTCAGTACATCTTTGGAGAATATAGATCATATGTTCTTTACTACAAATTTCAACAATGCATAAAAAGTAAGATACAGAAATTAATATGCATAAAATTAATGTACATAAATACAAACACAAGTGAATTTCACATCATTCTATTTTCTTGATGCATTATATTCTTTAATGGTTTTCACTTACATCTATAGTATTTTAAAAATGAAAAATACTTGCAGGTGTGCATAAAGAAGAGGTGAATTATCATGATGATTCATTTAAAGACTCTTGCCCAAAAGGCTATGAATGTACCAGCCTCAGCATCCCTTTGGATATTATGGAAGTGAAGGTTAAGATCAGATACCTCACCACAAAGAGATGTATGTCTCCAAATATTGACACAAGGAAGTTTTGGGTGACACAGTTTATATAACTTCATATTTGTTAATTTTCATACTCAATGATTCTGTAATATTGTACACATTGTGAAAGGTTTCCACATTAATGAACTAAAGCCAGTATAGCACATAAAGCACAGTTCAATGTCATTCTATATCTCTGTCAGGATTTAATAACAGAGATCTCCAAGTGATTTAGAGTTTTAGTTTGAAGAATAAGTTGATGGAGAGTGGTGAGTTCCTTGATTCCTTGTCAAGGTCTTTACCCATTGAGCAGTTTTATATCCACTGAATCTGCTGTTCTGAGACTCACTATTTTTCTAGTAAACCTCCTTCAGGCAGCGCCCTACAATGGTGATATTTGCTCAGTGTTCTTCAGGGCATTTTGGCTTTTAGTTCATCCTAGTGCCACAGTCTTTCCCTCTGATCTCCATGTGCCAAACCTCTGGTCACCACAGCTTCTGCAACTCAGCAAATTTAATACTTTACAATTTTATATTTTGTTTCATTGATAGATTTATCTTGTTATTTTCTACTTTCTTAATTTTTTTCTCCAGAATTTTTTATTTTCTAGTTTCTATTTTATACTTAATTGCTGTAACTTTGCACCAAGGAAAAAAGCTAGACTCAAGGTACTACCAGTTTTATTGCTTATTAAAATTATATGTATTTTTACTGCATCTCTGATTATGTTCAAATTGATTAAAATACAAACTGATCTAACTGTAAATGTTCTGCAAGAGGATATGCATGAAACATTTGGAATTCCAGAAAAATATATTTTTCCTAATGTCTAATTCTTTTGTAAATTATGATTTATATTCACCAGGTTAAGTGAAAGTAACTGTTATTATCTTTTATTTTTGATTACTATTTTAAAATAAGATAAAAATTTTAACAGATGTAAGTGATGATATTTAGAACATAATTAAAAGAATTCTGTTTATGGCTTCACATTAACCCATTGCTTTTTCCAATAGATTTACTTTTTTATTGTCACAAGATCTCATTTGCCAAACCCTATAGAATGCATCCCTATAGTGAAAACCATTACTTTGTTTTATCCTGAAGCAAATGGTTTTCTTCTGGACTAGATATTTGTATAGCTAGCAAGAGGTAGATATCTTTGTTGGTAAATGCAATGGAAGTTTTAAGTTTGCATCCCCTAGTACCTAGGAAACAAGCTGGGTACAGCTGAGAATGTCTCTAACTCAAGAGCTTGGGATGACAGATAGAAACAGGTGGATTCCTGGAGCTCACTGGTCAGATAGCCTAGGCGATCAGTGAACTCCAATCTTAGCAAACACTTCTCAAAAAACAGTGTGTAGAGAAAGCAAAGAAGATATTTGATGTTGAACTCTTATCTTCACATGCATGCAAAAGAATGTATATATACACAAGTTTAAACACGTGCATAGATAGATAGATAGATAGATAGATAGATAGATAGATAGATAGAAAAATGATTAAGAAAATCTGGCTTTTACTGACATAACTGAGTTGAAATAATTGAGGACTATTAATTCTGGGCAGATCAACAATTCCTTTTGATTTATAAATAGCATTTCTTTGTATAGATGATATGCAATTCCTTTAACTATTTGCTTACTGATACTATTTGTGTTACTGCAGATTTGGGGGTGTTGGAATGTGTTGGAATGGGAGTTCGGAAGGTTAAAAATACATAGTTACCTATGACTACTGATTTGGAAGCTTAGACATGGTATGTATGAAACAAACAAATTTTATTTTTGTTCAGTTGTAGTTGGTGTGTTAATTACACTTATATTTCTGAATATATGGTTGGAAAAACAGCTGAAAATGTCAGATAAAACAAAAGGTAGGAGTTGAATGGGATGAGGTTATTTCAAAGTGTTATCTTCTGGTTCTTTTATAAGAAGCAAACCTCACCAGGGCTCCCAGAAGCCTTCCTATCATGTGCCATTGCTCTATGCATTGACATCAACTGAGAACAGAGAAAATTCTAAGACTGCTTTCTCTGGATAAATCCTATTTCATGAGTTGAAGTTGAGTCAACCAAGCCAGACAAATATGTGTCATGTTAGCAAGGAGACTAAAGGATGTGGTGGCAAATATGGAAGCAGTATTGTTTGCTATAAGACTTCCCACTGATCTCTTTGTACTAACTTGTGTTTCTTTCTCATTTGAGATCTTCTTTATTGTCACTAGTACTTTTCAAGAAATGTGAATTTTTTCCAATGTCACTACTTGATAAGATAGAATTTACTTGTCTAATATGTTTTACTAGTTAGCAAAGGTTCCAAATTTTAGGTAAAATATAACCCCTCATTTATTTTATTTTTTCTTTTTCTGATTACAGTGGCTCATTTATGCAGAAGGAATACTCAGTGCAAAGGTTCTTCTCTCAACTGTTTCAAGAGAAGTATCCTCAGTAATTTGTCCTTTTCTGGAACTCTTAAGTCATCTTTGGTAGAACAGAGAATATTGTGTCTAATATATACCAGCTGTGAAAGGGTAACCTTGAATTTAGGATATGGTAGACTAAAAAGAAAAGCTTTTATCATAACTTTCTATGTACATTTTCATCGACTCATGTGGCGTACATCTGGATGGGCCTTTGATAACTGCGTGCTAAAAAAAAATGGATATGGTCTAAAATGTTATTTTTTTTCCTTTTTTCCAATCACTTGAAAAGGTAAACATTAAATATAATCAAAGGCTATGTAGTTGAAAATTATACTCTTAGGATCTAAATTTGCTACCTTCAAGCAAGATTTGATTGAAAAAGAAAAAAAAAACAGTGGAACAAGTATTAAACAGTTAATTATTTCAAGTACATGGTCTTTCATTTAAATTTCCATATATATTATTTTATATTTCCAGAGGACAATATTTTGGCTCCATTAAGTAATTTTTCTTAGGACACAAACACACACACACCCTCACAAATGGTTCTTAATCAGAGATAAGATAGCAATTGTTATGTTTTATTATGATCTTATTAAAATGTTAATAGAGGGCAATCAACCAACAAAACAGAAGAAAAATCAATATGAACATAGGTATCATCAGTTCATTCTTTTTAAAATCTGGATGGTTGAAAATGGAATATGCAAAGTCAAAGAAAATATAAAATTTAATATAGAATCTAACTTTCACATTATCATTAATTTCATAAGTTATAGCAAAAAGGTTCTTACATTCTGATGTCCAAATTATTGTTACTCACTAGCACATAGATTTAGAGTATCAGAAAAGACATGTGGGAGGATGTGAAGAAAGAGGAACACTCTTCCATAGTTGGTGGGATTGCAAGCTGACATAACCAATCTGGAAATCAGTCTGGAAGTTCCTCAGAAAATTGGACATAGCATTACCTGAGGGCCCAGCTATAAGACTTCTGGGCATATGCCCAAAAGATTCTCCAACATACAACAAGGCCACTATGTTCATAGCAGACTTAGTTATAATAGCTAGACGCTGGAAAGAACCCAGATGTCATTCAACAGAGGAATGGATACAAAAAATGTTCATTTACACAATGGAGTATTATTCAGCTATTAAAAACAATGAATTCATGAAATTCTTAGGCAAATGGATGGAACTAGAAAATATCATCCTGAGTGTGGTAACACAATCACAAAAGAAACACACTTGGTGTGCACTCCCTGATAAGTGGACATTAGCCCAAAAGCTTGCAGTACCCAAGATACAACTCAGAGACCACATGAAGAAAGACACTAAAGTGTGGGTGTTTTGGTCCTTCTTAGAAGGAGTAATAAAATATTCATGGGAGCAAATATAGAGACAAAGTATGGAACAGAAACTGAAGGAGGGGTTGTCTGGAGACAATTCCACCTGGGTATCCATGCCATGTGCAGTCACACAGGCAGATGCTGTTGTGGATGCCAGAAAGTGCATGCTGACAGGACCCTGATATAGCTGTCACCTTAGAGGCTCTGCCAGAGCCTGACATACACAGAGGTGGATGCTGACAGCTAACCATTGAACTGATCAAGGAGTTTCCAATGGAGGAGTTAGAGAGAAGACTGAAGGAGCTGAAAGGGTTTGTGGCCCCATGGAGAGAGCAACAATACCAACCAATCAGAGCTCTCAAGGTATAAATCACCAGCCTGGGAGCACACAGGGAGGGACTCATGGCTCCAACTGTATATGTAAGGGAGGATGGCCTTGTCAGGCATAGGTGGGAGAGGAGGTCTTTGGTTCTGTGAAGGCTGGATGCCCCAGTGTGGGTGAATTCGAGGGCAGGAAGGTGGGAAGTGGGTGGGTGGGTGGGGGACACCCTCATAGAAGCAGGAGGAGGGGAGATAGGATAGTGGGTGTCTGGGGTGATGAAATAGGAAAAAGGAATAACATCTGAAATGTAAATAAATAAAATATCCAATAAAAAACAAGACATGTGAAAATTTCATTAACCTTGAAACTAATGAAATGTAAAAGAAACCAAAACCAAAATATCACATATTTTGGACAGAGAAATTCCTTGAAAGAGTAATCATGGAAGAATTAAACACTGGTGAGTTTTATGGTTTATGGCGAAGATAGGGGTAATTGTCATAAAAGAACTTAGTAGTCAAAGGAAATAATGAGAGGTACTGAGGACATAGGAGGGATATATACATATACATATACATATATATATGCTGGCCCAGATGGTCTGTATAATAAGAGTGTGATTCTTTACATACAAATGGTAATCAGTGGCCAAAGTTTTGCTGGCAAAGATGAGACATTTTTATGAAATAATTGAATAATTATACATCTTGAAGAGATAAATGATAAAGGGAAACCAACTTTGGCAAAGTCCTTAAGGCCAAAAGCACACAGCCAAGGAAGTGATGGCTTCTGGGACAGATGTGTGAGTGTGTGTGTGTGTGTGTGTTTGTATACACACATGAATGCATATGTGCATGTGTAGCTTAGCATGGAGATGAGAGTCTAAAGGCAAGTGAGAAACAAAACATTTCCTAGAAACTTTTATTGCTGGACAAACCATTGAGATATTACTATAAAATATTGAAATTAAGATTATGATTTTTTTGCTATGTCCATTAGAACAAGAGACCTGTCACTTTACTTTTTCACCTTACAAAGGGAATGATGATGTAATTACTTTTAAGACAATCAAGTATCTGTATATTTGAAACATGCATCATTTTGTCTAGTGATGGAAGAAATGTTCAGGTATGGGAATTTTTTACTGAATTTATAGCCTATTCTGCTTTGATTGAAAATATTCATGATCCCACAGGTAATAACTATATTTTATAATATGCACTTTAAAATGCAATGATGTCTTTAAAGCAAGCACAGGATCTACACTGGTTTGCATCATGTCTTCTACTTATATATCATAGCTTGCAGTTTAGGTTTTTATGGGACTCTTGAGTATATGAATGAGTAGATTTCTTCGCCTCTTTTTCTTCAGTTGGGCTGCTTTGTTCAACTCTGTTGATGTTTTTATTCTATCTTATTATGTCTTATTTTGTTGTAACCCATTAGAAACATGATTCTCAACCTGTGGACTATAACCTCTATAGGATAACATATTCAATTCAGATATTTACATTACAATTCAGAATCATAGCAAAATTGCAGTTATGATGTAGTAATGAAATTAATTTTATGGTTGGGGATCATCACAACATGAAAAACTACAGTTCTTCTTAAAGAGTCATAACACTAGAATGGTTGAGGACCACTGTATTAAAAGCCTATTCTTTTCAAATAAGAGAGAGAAAGACAGTGGACTGTGATGGAAGGGGAGGTAGGGAGGACCTGGGAGGACTAGAAGGAGGAGGAAGTGTATTCAGGTTGTATTGTATGAGAAAATAATCTATTTTCCATGAAAAGTAAGAAAAAGCTGGGCAGTGGTGGCACACGCCTTTAATCCCAGCACTTGGGAGGCAGAGGCAGGTGGATTTCTGAGTTCGAGGCCAGCCTGGTCTACAGAGTGAATTCCAGGGCAGCCAAGGCTATACAGAGAAACCCTGTCTCGAAAAGAAAAAAGAAAAAAAAAGAAAAAAGAGTAAGAAAAAATAAACAAAGCAAAACACACAAAAATCCAAATATATCAATTAAAGAATTATTCCCATTTTCAATATTTTTAAATCTAGCTCAAAAAATCTGAAGCATATGGTATTTTACATGACATTAAAACATTAAAACCAATGTATGTGTCACTTGATTTTCTCTTGTTTAGGAATGTCTTTGTCAACTTTCCTAATCTTTTATTCTGCAGAATGACTGTCCTGTAATTCCCAGAATTTCTCATGCTCTTGGTGTCCCCTTTGCCCCACTGTTCCTCTTTCTTTATTGATTTCCACAGACTCTATTTCCCCTAGACTCACCTGATCCTCATACTTTCTCTCTGATGGCACTACTTAGATTCTCTTCACAGACAATTCATTAATTCGCCCAAGCTCTCACTGTACCATTATGTTTAATCAGTGTTGACCAAAATATCTCCCTGTGTGGTTTCTCCTTATTAAGCTCTAAGCTGTTTCAGAGTAGGGGAAAATTGTAAATGTTTCTCAAAGACAAAGCACTTTCAGACAAGTTTCAATAGATACGGATTAAATGATTTGCTTAATACATGAATGATATAGTCTTTTAACATAATATTTAAAATAGAGAGAGGACAAATATCTTCAACACTGATTCACTGCCGACCAAAGCCACAATTCACTGAAGCTGTATTAAGAGGAAGAGATTCACATTAATAAGAAAATGATGAAATGAGGGAGTAAAACAATGACCCAATGGCTAATTCAAAACTTGTGACCACACAGATTGTCCTGGTTAAAGACAGTGGGTCAGAAACCAAACAAAAAGATATGAATGTGGGAAAAACAATTGTAGGAAAATTAGAGGATGATGCCAGTGTGAGGGAGATGAGAGACCATGGGGGAGAGAGAGAAAAATGCATTACATACACATATGAAACTGTCAACCAGGTTAATCAGAAAACAAAAACTGAACAAAACTTACAGAGCAAGGATTAATTATATGATACATTTTTTTAGAATAAGCCATAGAATATTAAAGAAAATGAAAGATAGTACCTTTGCTTCTAATCAACTGCCCTTGAGAAATGAGGATAAACAAGGCAAATTTCTCAGTTGATTGTGAGTGAAGCACTCAAGGGCTGCACAGGGAAAATCAAGTAAATAATGTGCTGCCAGTTAGAAACATTCATATATTATTGTTCCACTGGGGATTCTCATCACATAAATGGCTTTGACATGGTAGTGAAGACTCACAGCAACCTTATTGATAATTGGAAGAGCAGATGCTTACCCAGTTAACTAAGTAAACTAACAGCATTAGAATCACCCTCATTATAAATGAGTGTTACAGTTGAAACCAAACTTTAGGACTCCATATACCGTATGCTCTGATATAGTTTCTATTTAAGTACACACACAATTACAAACTCAAACACACACACACACACACACACACACACACACACTACTGTCACAGAAATATCATAGAAATTAATTTTCTGATAAATCTGGAATACCTTCAATCAATTCTCTTCAAATGTAGTTGAATACTTGCTTTTTATTTTTACTGTATTGATGTACATTATGTTCGGACAAAATTCTCTATGAATTTTGAGCAATAGAATTTTTGCTCACTTAAAAATACACTGTATTAATATATACCATCTGGATATCTTTAACTAGAAGCTTTACAAATATGATGAAAATATTTGTTCAATAAAATTGTTTCTATAATCTAGCTTGAGAATTTATACATGCTAAAACTCAAATATTAATATACTTTTTTAAAAATAACAAAGAATTCTGATGTTAAGACCACCTATATATTTAATGAGCATACATTCCAAGACTCATTTCTGATACAAGGTATAAAACCAGCGTGTTCTCCAAAACACATTCCAAATTCATTATATTAATTCATAGAACTAGTAAATCTCAAGGCCTAGTATATAGATCAAGTCATCCAAAGAAGCAGGACATAGTCGAAATTGTCTGACTTGGTCCCAAATCTGTATAATTGTTCTGGGTAATTCACACAGGGTTTACTATAAACCTCATACCATGCTTGAAACACAGTTATAGGGAAAAAAAAAAAAATGTCTAGGGCAATGGATCTGAGTTTAGACTGCCACAACACACATATACACACAGAGAGATACACATATACATACACCACACACAAAGATATTTAAAAAAATTAATTGGTTCATATTAGTAGTATAAATTAAGGTGTCTCTCAGAGGACAACCATGTTAGGCTCCTGTCTGCAAGCACAACATGGCATCAATAATACTGGAAGACTTTGGTGCCTGTCCATTGAATGGATCCCAAATTGGGCCAGTCACTGTTTGGTCATTCCTTCAGTCTCTGCTCCAGTTTTCTCTCAGCATTCATTTTAGTTAGTAACCAAATATGAGTCGAAAAATTTTAAGGTAGGTTCAGGTCCTAAGGGCCTTTTTTTTTTTTTTTTTTTTTTTTTTTTTTTTTTTTTTTTTTTTTGCTACTGGAGGTAGTCTCTTTAGATTCCATATCCTTACTATTGGATATTTTATCTAATATTAGCCACATTCAGTCCTGGGAGCATCTCCACTCCAGGTTTCTGGGACTTTCTAGAGATTCCCAGGCCCCAACTCCCTCCCCCCCCAGCTGCATATTTACATTCATTTTCCTGGCCCACTGAGCTTCTCTCCTGCCTCTACCCATACCTGATCTTACCCTCTTCCCTTCCCCTTCACTCTGCCACTGAGGTCCCTCCCCCTGTATGCCACCCATGATTATTTTGTTTCCCCTTTAAAGTGGGATTGAAGAATTCTCACTTAGACCTTCCTTCTTGTTTAACTTCTCAGGACCTGTGAGTTATGTCTTGGGTATTTTGTACTTTTTGGCTAATATCCACTTATCAGTGAGTACATACCGTGCATGTCCTTTTAGGTCTGGGTTACCTCACTCAGGATGCTATTTTCTAGTTCCATCCACTTGCATGCAAAATTCACGTCTTGTTTTTAATATCTGAATAAAGTTCAATTGTGTAAATGAACCACACTTTCTGTATCAGTTCTTCAGTTGAAGAACATCTGGGTGGCTTCCCATTTCTGGCTATGATGAATAAGGCTGCTATGACCATAGTGGAGCATGTTTCCTAATTAAGTTTGGAGAATCTTTTGTTTATATGCCCAGAAGTTGTATAGCTGTGTCTTCAGGTAGAATTATTTCCAATTTTCTGAAGTACTGACAAATTGGTTTCCAGAGTGGTTATATCAGTTTGCAATTCCACCAGCAATGGGGGAGTGTCTCCCTTTTTCTGCATTTCAAGCAGCATGTGATGTTGCTTGAGTTCTTGAATTCTGATTGATGGAAGGTAGAATCTCAGGGTTGTTTTGATTTGCATTTCATTGATGACTAAAGATGTTGAACACTTCTTTATATGCTTCTGGGCCATTCAAGCTTTCTTTGTTGAGAATTCTGTTTAGCTCTGTACCCTGTTTTTTAGTTGGGTTATTTGGTTTTGTGGAGTCTAACTGATTGAGCTTTTCATATGTTTTGGACATAGGGTTAGTTAAGATCTTTTTCCAATCTGTAGCTTGCTGTTTTGTCCTATTGGCAAGTGTCCTTTGCCTTACAGAAGCTTTTTGGTTTCATAAGGTTCCATTTCTCAATTGTTGATCTTAAGAGTCTTGGCCATTGGTGTTCTGTTCAGGAAATTTTCTCCTGTACCAATGCATTCGAGGCTAGTTCCCACTTTCTCTTCTATCAGTTTCAATTTATCTGGTTTTATGTTTAGGTCCTTGATCCACTTGGACTAGAGCTTTGTGCATAGTGATAAATATGGATCAATTTACATTCCTGTACATGCAGACCACCGGTTAGACAAGTACCATTTGTTGAAGATGATCTTTTTTCCAGGGAATGGTTTTGGCTTCTTTGTCAAAGATCCAGTGGCTGTAGATTTATGGGTTTATTTCTGGGTCTTTGAGTCTATTCCATTGATGGACCTTTCTCCATATTAATACAATGCAATTATTTTCATTACTGCTCTGTAGTACAGCTTGGAACAGGGATGGTGATTTCTTCAGAAGTTCTTTATTGTTCTGAACTGTATTGGCTAAATCTATTTTTTTCCATATGCAGTTGAGAATTGATTTTTTCCATGTCTGTCAGAAATTGTGTTGGAATTTTGATAGGAATTGCACTGAATCTGTAGATTGCTTTTGGTAATATGGTCATTTTCACTATGTTAATCATACTAATCCATGAACATGGGGATCTTTCCATCTTTTGAATTCTTCAATTTCTTTCTTAAGGGTTTTGAAGACTTTGTCATACATATCTTTCACTTGCTTGGTTAGAATTATGCCAAGATAATTTATATTATTTATGAATATTGTGAAGGGTATTATTTCCCTAATTTTTCTCAGCTCATTTGTCATTTGTATAAAGGATTTCTTTGTGTTAATTTTAAATTGAACCACTATGTTGCCATTGTTTATCAGCTGTAGGAGTTCTCTGGTATAATTTTGGGGGTCACTTATGTATACTATGATGTCATTCTTAAATAGTAAGACCTTGACTTCCTCCTTAACAATTTGTATCCCCTTAATCTCCTTTTGTGTTTTATTGCTCTAGCTAAAACTTCAAGAAATAGTGTTGAATATATAGGAAGAGAGTGGTCAGCCTTGACTTGTGCCTGGTTTTAGTGGAGTTGCTTCAAGTTTTTCTTCATTTCATTTGATGTTGGCTATTGGTTCAGTATATATTGCTTTTATTATGCTTAGATATGTGCCTTGAATTCCTGAACTTTTCAAGACTTTTAGCATGAAGCTGTGTTGGATTTTGTCTAAGGTTTTTCAGCTTCTAATGAGATGGTCATGTGATTTGTTTTCTTTAATTTTGTTTATATACTGGATTATATTGATGGATAATTGTATATTGAACCATCCCTGCATCTCTGGGATTGAGCCTACATGATTGTGGTGAATGATGTTCTTGATGTGCTCTTGGATTTGGTTTGTGAGAATTTTATTGAGTAATTTCGTGTTTATGTTCACAAGTGAAATTGGTCTGAAGTAGTCTTTATTTGTTGGGTCTTTGTGTGGTATACATATCAGAGTAACTGTGGCTTCATAGAATAAATTAGATAGTGTTCCATCTGTTTATATTTTGTGTAATGTTTTAAGTTTTTTAGTAGCTCTTCTTTGAAGGTCTGGTATAATTCTGTGCTAAAACCATCTGGCCACGGCTTTTTATTATTGGGAGGTTTTTAATGACTGCTTCTATTACCTTAGGGGCTATGGGAATATTTAGATATTTTACCTGATCTTCATTTAACTTTGGTACATGGTCTCTGTCTAGGAAATCATTCATTTCGTCTAGATTTTCCAGGTTTGTCAAGTATAGGCTTTTGTAGTAAGATCTGATGATTTTTAAAAAATTTCTTCTGTTTCTTTTGTTATGTGTCCCTTTGCATTTCTTATTTTGTTAATTTAAATAATGACTCTGTACATTTTAGTTAGTTTATCTATCTTGGTGATTCTTTTTGAAGAACCAGATCTTGATTTTGTTGATTCTTTGTATCATTCTCTTTGTCCTAATTTGTTGATTTCAGCCCTATGTTTGACTATTTCTTGCTTCTAATTCTCTTGGATGTTTTTGCCTCTTTTTGTTTCGAGAGCTTTCAGGTGTAGTTAAGTTGCAAACATAGAATCTCTCCAATCTTTAATGAAGGGACTTAAATGCTATGAATTTTCCTCTTAACACTGCTTTCATTAAGTTCAGTAAGTTTGGGTATGTCGTGCCTTCATTTTCATTAAATTCTAGAAAGACTAATTTCTTTATTTTGTCCCTGACCAAGTTATCATTGAGTAGAGAGTTATTCAGTTTCCATGAGTATGTAGGCTTTCTGGTTTTGTTGTTGTTGTTGTTGTTGTTTTTGAAGTCCAGCCTTTGTCCTTGGTGCTCTGATCGAAAGCTAGGGATTATTTCACTCTTCTTGTATCTATTGAGGCTTGTGTGGGATTATATGATCAATTTTCGAGAAGGTTAAGTAAGGTGCTAAGAAGAAGATACATTAATTTGTTTAGGGGTGAATGTTCTATAGATATCTGTTAAACCTATTTGTTTCATAACTTCTGTCAGTTTCCTTGTGTCTCTGTTTAGTTTCTGTTTCAATAGTCTGTCCATTGGTCATAGTGGGATATTGAAGTCTCCTACTATTGTGTGCTGTTGAATGTGTGTTCTTTCAAGAATGTGTGTACCCTTGCATTTGAGGAATAGATGTTCAGAATTGAGACTTCATCTTGGTTGACTTTTCCTTTGATGAGTATAAAGTGTCTTTCCCCTATTTTTTTTTGATTACTTTTGGTTGAAAGTCTATTTTATTGGATATTAGAATGGCAACTCCAGCTTGTTGGACTCTTGGGACATTTTCTTGGAAAACTTTTTTTTTCAGTCCTTTACTCTGACATGGAGTTTGTCTTTATTGCTGAGATGTGGTTTTTTTTTTTTTTTTTTTTTTTTTTTTTTTTTTGTTTTTGTTTTTTTTGTATGCAGTAGAATGATGGATCCTGTTTAGGTATCTAGTCTATTACTTTGTGTCTTTTTATTGAGGAATTGCGTCAATTGATGTTGAGTGATATTAATGACCAGTGTTCTTTAGTTCCTGTTATTTTGTTGTTTGTTCTCTTCAGTTGTGTTAGGGTTCACAGGCCTCACTGTACTAGGAGAGCTAGGTTCTGATGGTACTAAATTGCATTAACTTGTTGGTTATATTCTTGTCCTTGACTCACATAATCTGGTTGTCTCTGGTGTTAACTGACCTACCTGTCTCAGATTGGAGTAGGCCTTTTTGGAGGCAAGTGGAGCTGTGTGTCCATGATTAGAGCAGGCCTCATGGGAGGCAGGCATGGCTGTGGGCTGGGGGAGCAAGCATGTTGATCTATAATGAGTGCAGGTAGGTGCAGACCAGAAAGTCACTGTAGCTTTGACAGGGAGAAACAAAGTCCATGTCTGCTCTGCTCTGTGTGGGTCCCAGATGGTGTGGGTATTGGGGTTGGAGTCTTACTTGTGTCTATCATTAGAGCGGACCTCCTGTGAGGTAGCCTAAATTACCTTAATAATTTCAGTAATTTTGTCCTAGGCAATTAGAAGTCAACTTTTTTGGTGAGGTCTTTTTTGTTTTATGGTGTTTCTTTCTCTCTTTTTTTTTTTGTTAATTTTGTTTTTTCATTGTTGTCTTTCCTTTGAAATCACACCAGCAGATTTATTTAGGAAGTTTAAATTTTGGAGGCCTGAAGATATTCTCATTGGTGCATCCTACTCAAATGACTCCTTAACTGAGGCAATCATTCCAACTCCATCAGTACCTGACTTAGTCATCCTTCTTTGTAGTTACTATTTTATGGTTTCTACTCTACTGAACTCCCATTTTCTTTGCCAATCACTTCACTTTTCTTCCTTTAAACTCTTTCATATAGCCTTGCCCATTCTTTGCATTTTTTGGCTTTCTTTTCACTAAATGTTATTGCATGTATATCAGTTGTATGCATATACACACCTAATTGTAATACATACATGCATACATTCCTACGTATAACCTCTTCAGTCCACATTATGTTACTTGCATGTGTGTTTTCAGAGCTGACAGTTTAAATTGGATAATACATGGTTATGTGCTTCCCTGTGACAGACCACTTTCTTAAGCACCTAAAGACATATCCAGGCCCTGGAATGCTGAAATTTCATCTGTTGCTTTTTAAAAACCTGTATCACTGCACAATTGCCATTCTGTACTGTGGATGACTGTGACCATTGTCAACACAAACATCATTTTCCTCACCTGTCATCAGTCTTCTTCGCAAACCATAAAATTCAGTAATTTGGGGTTGTTCTTGGGAATGCCACTTCATCAAAAGCAAATGCAAAACATTAGCACCAGTTACATTGTTGCAAGCCACTGTTAGCAGTGTTGTATTTTTTTTTAAATCATAAAATGACAATTTGCAAGCATCCCCCAAAATAATAAATTACAATTAGAATGAAGATTTCCATCCAAGTTAAATATTTATTGACTATGGTTTACAGAAGGAAAAAGATGCCTGTTAAAACCAGTGTAAGTCAGAGAGTAGAAGATTTCTAAGCATCTAGCATTATGCAGTCCACTGGAATCAGTGTGTTCCAGTATGACAAGAGATTCACATGACTGTTATGTGCCCAATTGTTGTTCAAAACACATCCTTGATCTCAATTTCAAGTTGGACTCAAATTGCTTGACTTACACTCTATAAGCTATTACATTGCTGGTCTTTCTGTGTGGCTAATAATTACCTTATAGGTAACCTCATTCTAATATCATATGGTGGGGTAGCCTGTACCCATAGTAATCAAAAATCTGTTTATGAAAAATGACATAGGTTATTTAAAAAATCCAGGATACAAAGCCAGATCTGAAAAGCCAGATTCATTGCTACACCAGGAGCAACCAGGTTGCAGTGTTAACCTACATTTCCTTCTTCACAATGAGTCATGGTAGTCAGCTTTTCCTTAGTGTAATGAACATACAGGACAACTGACTGATCAAAAATATTTATTTTGGCTCAAAATTTAGGATAATCATTTTCAACATGTGGTCATGTCCACTATAGGGTCAAATTGGGGTTGAATGACCCTTTCACAGCGGCCAGTTAAAACCATTGAAAAAACACAGATATTTACATTGTAATTCATAACTGTTACAAAATAAGATTTATGAAGTAGCAGTGAAAATAATGTTATGGTTGAGGGTCATCACATCATGAGGAACTGTAATAAAGATTATAGCATAAGAAAGGTTGAGAACCACTGATCTAGAAGGTTTCAGACTATCACCCAATAACTTCCAATTTTGGGACTATTGGCAATGCAGGCCACCAGACTTGGGAGTATCTCACAGAGCAAAGCTGCTTTCCTTATTGCCAGGAATGTGGAAACCAGAATCCTGTTAATTACATCAAGGATAGGTTTTTAACATCCGAAGACCATTTGGTCCTACCATCTACAAACCCCCAATCTTTTAGGAGGGGCTGAGAATTTATTAAGTGCTACCCTGACAGACACAGCAAATCTAAACTATATAGCAAGAGCTATGTGTATTATCTGGGTGGAATGCTCCCTCATGTGCTCTGTGATCTCTCCTGATTGATTCCAGCCTGTAAGTGTTACCTATTTCCACGGTGAACTCCACAGCAAATTTAGTTGTGTCCTGGCAAGATAAAATTCTGTTATATTTTATTATTAGGATAAGTGTCATTATCTCAAAAAACAAACAAAAAATAGAACACTACTTTTAAGACATTTGGTACCTCCCTGTGTTACAGCATGACATTCTTCCTAATAAATTGTATCTCCACTCATAGATTTCACTTACCAAGCATTACCTGAGATTGTAGCACCATTTTATCTGTAGAGAATCTTATTCTGTAAGTCTTGTACACAAATAGAATTTACATGTCTATTTCCTTTACGTACAAAGACTGGTAGCCTGTTGAGCATACTTGTGGTGGTCTGAATAAAATGTTCTTCCCAGAGTCATAAGGAGGCATTAAAATGGAGGGGTGGTCTTGATGGAGTAGGTGTGGCCTTGCTGAAGGAAGTGTGACATTAGGGTTTGGTTTTGAGGTTTCAGAAACTCAAGCCAAGCCGAGTGGCTCACTGTCTCTTACTGTTGCCTGTGAATCCAGATGAGAAACTCTGAGCTTCCTCTCCAGAAGCATCTTTGCCTATGTGCCACTATGCTTCCTGCTATGATTATAGTGGACGGAACCTCTGAACTCAAAGCCAACACAATTAAATGTTTTTCTTTATAAGAATGGCCAATGTCATTGTGTCTCTTCTCAGCAAAAAAGCCCTAAGAAAACAGGTGAAAAGCATTGTTAGAAATCACCAATTTTCTGCCTATTCTCTGTTGCAAAGTAACCTTTGTACTTCAGACATAATTTTACTTATCAATATGTTTGCATGACCTAAAAGAGCTGTCAGTTAACAATACATAATTTTTAATGTTCCATTGGCAATGTTTCTAGCCTCTACGTATGTGTTCTCTCGTGCTACTTGTATCAGTTAAACTATCTTCATAGTAACATTATGTTTATATATGTTATGTCAGTGTTTAAACAAAAATATCGATAATGAGAATATTGTTTTTAATATTTCAATAATTTTATCATGCTACACTACTAATAATTTTGCAGGATTTTTTTAAAATTTGCTAAAACATCATGTCTATTCGTGTGGTAGGTTTAGGACATTATTTTTCTTTTATTCTATGGGAATTGATGGTACAAAATTGTTACACGAAATATTTGGCTGCTGTATACCTTGAAGGCAAAATTAATGAAAATGAAAAATTTATAGAATCTAGGCTAATTTGAAAGTATGATGAAAAATGTCCTCACAAATTAAAGTTTGGAGAGTGAGAGAAAGTACAAAAAATGAATTGCAAGCCTTTTTGACGGGTTTCCCTCCTTTCTCTTTTACTCATTAATTGTTAAATTAATATTCATTTAGATTTTAGTTGACCTCTTTAATGGCGGATTTCAAACTAAAGTGGAACTAAAGGCAAACTACTTTCATTTTCCCTTTTCACAGCACTCAAATTTTTCTAACTAGCATTACTAATTTTATGAAATTGTAAAGACCAATCTCCTGTAGGAGATAGTTTAGTGCAATATCCTTAGCTAAGTGAGGCTTAAGATTTATATTTTATTTTATTTTACTTTTTTGGATATTTTATTTATTTCCAACACAGATGTCATCTCCTTTCCCCATTTCCCCTCCTTAGAGCCCCCATCCCATCCCCCCTCCTCCTTTATGTTTTTATACCATTTAAATTACATGCATGTATTAAGGTCAATTCTAGGTTGAGGATCTAGCAATACAACAGATGCAAATAGTCAAGGAACAAAGAAGACAATAAACACAAATAGTCAAAGAAAAAGCAAGGCATTAAACACAATTCTGTGATCACTCTTGTGATCATTGTTTCTAAGGGCTTATCAGGATGACCAAAGTATCTGAGCCTACTTCCCTGTCCTAGACCAAGGTCATTTTCATATCTGAAGCCTACTATTTCTAAATACTTTTTTGTTCTAGCCTAAAATTTAGATTCCTGCCTGAGATTACTTCTTTGTTCTATCCTAAGATTTAGATTCCTACCCGAAGTTATTTCTTTGTTCTAGCCTAATGTCAGATTCCTGCCTGAAGCCTACTTGCTTGTCATTGGCAAATGTCATATCTATGCCAAGCAGCCCATTTCCTTGTCCTTAAGCCATGTCAGATTCGTGCTAAGCACCCCCAAAGGTTCTCTGCCTCTTCCTCCCCCCTTTTTTATTTCATTAACAAGACTGAGCCCTTAGGCTAGAACAAAGAAGTAATTTCAGGCAGGAATCTAAATCTTAGGCTAGAACGAAGAAGTAGGCTTCAAGCATGAAAATGACTTTGGGCTAGGACAGGGAAGTAGGCTCAGATATTTTCGTCTTCCTGATAAGCCCTTAGAAACAGTGATCATGGGAGTGATCACTGAATTTTGTTTATTGCCTTGCTTGTTCTTTGACTTTCTGTATTTATTGTCTTGCTTGTTCCTTGACTATTTGTATCTATTGTATAGCTAGACCCTCAACCTAGAACTGGCCTTAATACATGCATGTAATCAAAATGGTATAAAAGCATAAAGGAGGAGGGGGGATGGGATGGGGGTTCTAGGGAGGGGAAATGGGGAAAGGGGATGACATCTGTATTTTAAATAAATAAAATATCTAATACAAAGAGAATAAAAAGAGAACCTAATCTTAAAACAATTAGGGAACATCTTTCCTCCTGATGTCTTTCATATTGTAAGGTGTTCTGCATGGTGTTGACAGAGAGAGTATGCCAATGGTCTTACCCTGTACTGGAACATGCATTGCGCAGTACTAGTAACCTGGTGATATGTGCTTCCTGTTGCTATAATGATTTGACTGGTATGAAGTAACTACCTACATCTTGACTGGATTTGATTACAGTACTAACCATGATTTTCCCCTACTCCACAGGGGGGAAAAATCATGGTTAGTACTGTAATCAAAAGCCCATGGCTAGGAACGTCACTGACTCTAAGATAAAATCGGCTTTTCTTATTTTGATGAATGGCCATGCTGGCAAATTATTTCTAAATATTTTTGCTTTAGTTTAGAGGCCTAGGATACTATGAGTATTTGTCATGGAAGCTTCTTTCTGCAGTGGGGACCAGTCAGGCAAGAAATGCATAACTGAGAAACTGCTGAGAATAACAGATTAATGCTCAACACTAACTAGGACATCTATAACAACCTCCTCACAACCGAGGCTCAGGGAATATCAGTGATGTGGCAGAAATAACAGAAGAAGTGAGGTAGATGATCCCCCAGTCCTAAGAGATGGCTGATAGTTTTTACGGGAAAGATAATAATTGTTTTTCGAGGCCGTGGTCACTGGTAGGTTTCCTTTTCTCCAGTACATGGCTCCATGTCCAAGCCCAGATTGGAGACACTGACTGGTTTTCATGGGTTATCAACAAACAAACAAACAAACAAACAAACAAGAGACTAAAGTGCGGGATAGACATGCAAAAAAATAAGAAGGGGGTGGATGGGAAATATGAAGAAAATACGATTATATATACTTGTATGCATGTATTAAGTTCTTGTCAACAAACAAATAACACATGCCCTATGTGTCCCATTTGAAAAAGTGTTACAAAATTAGGCATTAAAAATTTTAATTTCATGAGTCTATCATTACAAAAAGTAGTAATAATCATTCATATTGGACTTGAAATATTTAGAGTTTATTTCATAAGACAAGTATAATTTTTGAAAATATAAAAAATAATGGAATTTGAAAAGTGTTTTACTAGGAGTGATTCTGGTCAAAATCTTAACAAGTTTCCTTTTGAGACTTCCTTTAATTCCCTTTGATGTGTTACAGAACTCTCATTCTATTTTAAGATCTTTTAAACTTATAAACAGAATTTCCAATCCTGAAGATAAGGGATCTCTAACAGGTGATAATTTGCTAATTCGGTGATGTAAGTTCTACTGACATGTGTAGCTCCTACCAGTCCTACAAGGTGCTGGCAACCATGGTTCCCTAATTCACTGAGCCCTGCAGTCACCTAGACTCATGTATAATGTAAGTTTCTTTCAAACCATAAAAAAACTAAAACGAAAAACAATAACAAAAAGCAACAAGAAAAAACAAACAAACAAAAAAAGGAGAACACCTCTAGTTCTACTTCAGTTAATTTATGGCACGAGAAGCCCGTTACACTGGTAGATGGGACAGTTCAGGTAGAAGCTTATTGTCATCTTGTTCTCATGCTATTCAAATTGCAAGAACTGTTCTCTGTGCATCAGTGATTGCAGATGGATTTGTGTGAGGTGGTCAAGTAACAGGTCTTTTACCTCAGTTTGAATTAAAACACTGATGGGTTCTTAATTAGACGGACTGTTGGGAAGTGACAAAAATTTGAGAAACAGAGCTCAGTTGAAGGCATGCTTCTGCAATGGGTCTCTTATCTTCAGCTAATTGTGCTGTCTTCCACCTGATTAACAAAAGATAAGCCGCTTATGTTTGCACGTCATGATGATTGTGCTTGTTTCTGACACCACAGGATGGGAGTATGGAGCTGTGAACTGATGCCTATGAAATCGTGAGCCAAAACAACAAACCGTTGCTATTGCTTTTATAGCCTGCACAGCAACAGAAAAAATGACAAACACAGAAAGGAGCATTTTATAATAAACCAAATAGCAAGAGACGGAAACATGCCTATGAAAGAGCACCGCCTCTGAGACGGGCCAAGGCAAGACTCACTCTCAATATTTACTTTCAGTGTGACTCAAGGCATCTTTCTAGTTTCTTGACCTCTAATACAAAGTATAAGTTATAGAAAAGAAATATGTTTTTTAAGAATTTTGCACAGAATGGTAACTGTAGTTAATAATACTGTACAAAGTTGTTAAGAGGACAACTTTTTAAATATTCTTACCACAAAATTACATTTAAGGTGGTCTTACCAATTATTAGTTCCATTCTAAATATATTATGACATTACTTTTTACATATATACCTACATACATACATACATTTATACATATATACATATATGTATATATATATTACTTTTTACATATATACATACATACAAGTATGTATGTATATATGTAAAAAGTAATGTATACATACATAAAAGTATACATACATACATAAATACATGTATGTATGTATATATACATACATATATTGATTGTATATATACAATCATATTGTATATATTGTATATATACATATATATACATACATATACTGATTGTATATATACAATCAGTCACATTGTAATAAAAACTGAAGATTCTCAGAAGACTCATGAAAATGTTATGTAAAATATGTAAACATTTATAAAATAGAGTTTGTTATGTGGCATCATATAATTCAAACAATTTCTCTGCCCTCTATTATTCTTATTTTCACCTTTTCTATAAGAGATTAAAACTTAGTTACTTTATTGGAATTTTCTGATAACATGGCAAATAACTCAATTTCATTGTTCTCTTTTTGCCATCTCCTTTGCATTCTAAAATTCACCATTTCTTTCTCTAGTTTCTTGCATGACATCCTTCCTGTTCTTTCCTGTTTCATTTAATTTGCATATATATTTTCAGTGTCTCTAATTGGGTACAATAAT